>NW_022610975.1:0-29439 GCF_000309985.2 Brassica rapa
TCATTCAGAGGTCAGGTCGTCCATACTCAAACCATGATCAGATCTTACACGGCCTTCCTTGAACAATCACACTTAGGCTCAGTATCTATGGTCTACGACACATAGTACTAGCCATACACTTCGTCATGACTCTTAGCCAATCTCGAAGCTATCAACACCAAGGTTGATATCTAGAAGCATCACATCAATACTCTTACTCCAGCAACGTGACTATCCATACTAGTGCGCGGCCATTGAACCATCGTCATGAAAAATGATCCGACCACCAGACTTGATAAGCCATCTTCTACTTAGCAGGTACTGATATAACCGGCCTTCCATTAGCATCATGTGGGTCTACGCCCTACATAATGCATATGGCGCCTATCCTACTCACCAACCCAAGGTTTATTGTAAGATATCCTCGAACCATGGCCGTCCCGACAATCCTTTCCAGGATTGGGGGCGTGACAAGTCTCCCCCACTTGTAATGGATTCGTCCTCGAATCCGGTGATGATTATACCTTATCCCAAGACAAAATATTCCAAACAAACTTATTCTAGTCTTGATCAGAGAATAGAACAAGCATGATTAAAACCACCGAATCACCACTTCGTTGATCAATTTTCCTTTGACCATCGTTGTACAAGTCTCCCCCACTTGATAAGGATTTAACCAAAAAATCCTATCAAGTGGTCCTTTCTGGTTTCGCTGATGGCACCCTTACTTGTCTACTTTGACCACAGTCGAGGGTCCATCAAGCACCCATTCAAGTGATACTTGAAAATCCATCCAAAGACATTCCTTGTGTCACTGGCCGAAATCTCCAGGTTGCGGTCCTAGTATTCAACAAGTCTATGTCTTTCCTTTGAATAGCATCTTCTTCAGATTTTTTTCTTTCTCTGATCATAGTCCAAGACTAGATCATAATCAGTCCCTAGGAACATGCTGCATACTCGAGCCTTAGTAGGTTTGGCCAATCCCCACACCACTCGATGTACCAGTCAAGTCCTCACGAACTTGTTCTAATCTTTAGGCTGCTCGTCCTACAATGAGTCCTAACAGATTATTATGGTTCTTTTGTCCTTCATGGACAATAAGGCTCATGACCTCAGCCACAACGTACTGGATCATCCCCTTAACCGGCCACAACCTTTTCAGGCTTGGCCACATTGCGATCTTAGTCCCTACAGACTAAAAACGCCTCAGACTTGACTTCTATCCTTCACTAGACTTTGTCATAATTCGATCCTGGTCCTTCCTTGGACTCGATCGTACTCTGGTCCTGGTCCACTCAGGGACTCGACCGTTTCACCCCAACCATAGGTCCATCTCCGAATAGGTCGTGGGCTGATCCTCGTCCTTTTTTTTGGACTTGATCATTCTCAACCTTAGGTCAAACTCCGACTTGGTTGTACTGCGACCATGGTCCTCTCTCGGACGTGGTCAACTTCGGCTCTGCCATCTCAGCCGGAGCCGACAGAAACTGACTCTAGGACAGTGGTGCTGTCCCTGGTTCCAGTTCAATCATAAATGGATCCGACCTACCAGAGGGGACACTCTGTAGCGAACGGAACACATCTGGTAACTCGGACACCAACGGGTCCTCAAACAGATCTTTTAGATCACCAGAATTTGCCGCGCTCCATAGTGGTAATTGTGGTCAAAAAAATACTTCACAATTCCGTCTAAGCATCCGATCCACACGGAATGCTGACACCACTACTTTCCTTAAAGCAGGACTCAGACAATGGATCTCGATACCAACGAGATCCCAGACAGATCAACAGAATTGCCGTACTCCGTAGTGGTAGTTGTGGTCAAAAATACTTCACAACCCTGTCTAAGCATCCAATTCACTTGGACTGCTGACACCCCTACTTTCCTTAGAGTCGGGCTCAGACTCAGACTTTGGTACTGGATCTGGTGAGCTCCAGTCTCCAATTGCACACAAACTTTGTGGCAATCGAGAGTGGCCCGATACTTTCCCAACCAGATTCATGCCTAGGATCATCTCGTGATTCTGTAGGCGCGTGGATATTTTTCTCGATCAGATCTACAGGCAGATTTCTCTCCTGGATCCACCCCGGGATATTTTTCATGAGCCCTAGTGAATGCATAATTTTCCCACCGGCTGCCCTCACTAGTCTCGAATAATCCCCAGAACTCAGACAGAAAAGACTCTTTCCGACCAGTCCCGGACTCACAAAACTATGTGTAGCCTCTGTGTCGAAAAGTACGTGTGTTTCCACACCACAAATCCACTTGTGGAAACTATCTCAGTGCATGACCACACCACAAAGAACGTCCCATAACATCCCTCATGGCATTGCCAATAACTTCAATACTTCCAGTTCCAGTGGATACCTAGATGAGTACGATCTCGGTTTGACCACACACTTGGAAAACGTCCCATACCATTCTTCAAGGCTTCTTACTTTTGCGAATGCTCACACCATTCACAAGAGCAATTTTCATATACCTCAATCCCCATCATACTAAGGTAGTTAAGATCATGTTCTTCCATTGATTGGAACGAACATCATGAGTTTCCTCATTCTTTCCTTGGACAGATTCAGATTGGAATTTATTCATTCCATCCTACTAGATCTAAGGAAACCTACCTTGACTTATACCGAGTCCTAGCTGATCCATCTGATCACAAGTGCACTCGTGTACTGGTCATGTAGTGTCTCCTTTGAGTCAGATATAATATTGCATATGCTTTATTTATTATGAACGGCCATCAAGGGATAACACTTAACTTCAGTAGAATGCTGCACCTTTATTTCAACCTAAGCCACTCTCTGGTCCATGTTACTTCCCTTGTTTAGGTCATCCATAAACAAGTCTTGCATTGCTTCCATCCCTTCCAACCCGTCTATTACTTATAAATACTAGATCGACCAACCTTTCTGTTTTTAGGTTCTTGGCTAAGCTGGTTCATCTTAGAATTCCCATATTTATAAGCATGATACCCTAGCTTACCTCAACTCTTTCTTGGCTCACCCCAACTAAGGTTTCATAGTCATCATAGTTTTGGAAATAACTTCGGTATGGAACACATCATCTTAGAGCGTTGTACTAAACAGGATAAAGCATGCTCTGATACCAACTTGTAAGACCCGATCCCAGCCGCCTAGTCCGCGGTCGATGCCTCACGTCGCTCGGTCCACTTCCTGGCCTAAAGGCGAGGGCTAACTTAGATCTTAGCTAAAGCTCTTCCCTAGTCATTAATAACCTAGATCCTTTCAACAGATACGCAGCGGATTATTCTGTAGTTAACCATTGGTCTAAAACCAATCTAACACTTGTCTGGTCGAATCACCTTAGCCTTGGTCAGTTTACTCAACTGCCAATTAGCTTAAAGGTCAATCCTAAACCCAAACCAAGCCATACAATTCTGAGGTTCCATTCCCCTAAACCCACCTTTGCCACATGTACAGAGCTTATTAGCTCATCGGTCCTCCATTGACTCGAATTGCTCTTGCTTGACAGCTGGACCACGATCACTCAATGATCTTAATAAGGTCCTTATCTTGATTCCTGCATCAAACAACTCCCCTAGGTACTTAGTCATTCAACCAACCATCCCCACATACATAAGTAACCTTGAGAAAGTCTTTGAAAGGATAAGTTTGCGTCTGGCCTTTCTCGGCTCATGCACACTCAAACATCCCCTTGCCATATAGGCAATAGTACCCAATCCATATTCTGGACTGTCAAATCTCATTAGATCCTAAGTCAATCAACCATCCATCCTCACATGACTTGGAACTGATGAGTCATCATCTGGCCTGACCGCTTTGGGACATAACCCAAACAACATATATGATTTGTTCATACCAAACGATGCATTCCTTAATCAGATTAGTTCCGACACCTTGAACCATCATTCAGAGGTCAGGTCGTCCATATTCAACCATGATCAGATCTTACACGGCCTTCCTTGAACAATCACACTTAGGCTCAGTATCTATGGTCTACGACACATAGTACTAGCCATACACTTCGTCATGACTCTTAGCCAATCTCGAAGCTATCAACACCAAGGTTGATATCTAGAAGCATCACATCAATACTCTTACTCCAGCAACGTGACTATCCATACTAGTGCTCGGCCATCGAACCATCGTCATGAAACATGATCCGACCACCAGACTTGATAAGCCATCGTCTACTTAGCAGGTACTGATATAACCGGCCTTCCATTGCCATCATGTGGGTCTACGCCCTACATAATGCATATGGCGCCTATCCTACTCACCAACCCAAGGTTTATTGTAAGATATCCCTCTTAGCCTTTGCGGCTAAAGCCATCCAACAATAGCCGGATCGTCCATAGTCCCGTCTAACCGTCTGGTTAAGATCTAGGTGCGATCGACCAGTTATAAGTCTGACCCACAGGCTCACGGACATTCTTACCTGATCCGACCCAAAGCATGGATCCATACCAGAGAGTAAGGCCCAAGACCAAACCGGATTGCCTTGCAACCAATCAGACCTTGCGACACAACACTCCGGTTAAACTAACCGTCCGTCCGTTCGACTATGCAGCCGCGGACTGTCCACTTGGTTCGGCCTAAGCCTTGAACCAATGGCACTGTTTGGAACTCACACCCTTTGGGAACTAGTACCCTTTGGACACTCATGCCTCTTGGCAACTCATGACCTTGGCATCTCGTACCCATTCAGATGCTCCAACCGTTCGACCTAACCGTCCGTATGGACTGTCTGGTCCGTGCGTGTGTCCGGCCTATGGCCAAAGGACCACGCCTTAACCTACACAAGTCATGAACCATTTTGACTGTTCAGGGAAGGGTTGCAACCGTTCAGAACAGAACAGAACAGAACCGCCCCTATCCAATCGGATCACCTGAGGCCGGTTCAGACCATGCGCGCGCCTAACTCGACGGTTATGGACCGCGACTTCATTACTCAACCAGAACCACGGTTATAACCAATCCCAACACATCAACAAGGCCACGCCAATGTACAGAAGGAGTAGAAGAAGAATTGGATGAATAGAATAAGAAGAATAGGACACAATCCAAACGCCCATGGCTAGACCGGTTCAGACTGTCCGATTGTCATAGCCGATGAGTGGGTGGTTACGCCACTGACCCTATCAGACTGAACCACGGCTTTCGAGTCTTTCTCCATACCTTTCTCTACGCCTTGGGTATTCATAACACACGGCCTCCTCTCTCCTAAACCGTTCTCCTTGCCAGAGATACAAAACCACCACGACCGGCCCTTTTCCGGCCGATCTCTTGGCCAGAACTCTCTCTCTCTCTCTACGTTTTTCCATGAGTATTTTACTCTGGAATTGGATAATGAAATCGACCAGAGAGCCCCCATGTTTATAGAAAACGTGGGGGTAAGTCTTGCCCCACGAACAGGCACGACTTGCTAGCGAATGGGCACCATCGGCCAAGGGTTGTCCCCTTTCGGCCACTTGCATCCCTTCGCCCTTTCTGATTGGGTTTGGGGTCGGTCATAAGCCCAACCCACGCCCCAAACCTCCTGGACTTAGCCCACGGCCTTGCCCAAAGACCCAACAGCCCATGGCCTCATGGCCGGACCTCACAGCCCGCCACTGACCCGGACCCGGACCATTGGCCTAAATCCCGAACAGTCCGTCTAGCTGAGGTGAGCTGACTCTCAGCTGCCTCAGCTGGGTGAGCTAGTAGTCCAGCTAGTGGAGCTGACTTAGAAGGGACTGAGCTGGAGTGAACTAAACCTAGCTTCATTGAGCTGGCCGAGCTACTCGTCCAGTTACCGTCTTACTCGTCCTAGCTGTCTCTTAGCTTGTATAAGGTTAAGTCTAAGTTTCCTTATGTCCTTAACCTTCTTTCTCGACCATGGAACACTTGCCTTGATGTCCTAAGACTGGCTTGTACGTTTCCTCGAACCATGGCCGTCCCAACAATCCTTTCCAGGATTGGGGTTGTGACATGCCAGCACACACAGGACGTCCGGGGCTGTTTGTGGCTGTCTGTCAGCACACACAGGACATCCGTGTGTGTCCGTGTGTGTCTGTCAGCACACACAGGACGTTCGTGGATTCGATCTCTAGTAATTTGTGAATTTATCTGTTACATTCAATAGAATGCTTGGTCTGGAACCTAGAGTGGCTAGGGGATTCTGATGTGGGTCTCTTATCGGGACCCTCATGATTGGTGGTGTTGAAACCCACGTACTTTTCGACACAGGGGCTACACATAGTTTTGTAAGCCCGGAACTGGTCGGAAAGGGTCTGTTCTGCCTCTGTTCTGGGGATAGTTCGAGACTAGTGAGGGCGGCCGGTGGGCAAATCATGCACTCACTAAGGCTCATGACTAATATCCCGGTAATTATCCAGGAGAAAAATCTGCCTGTAGATCTGATTGTGTTGCGCCTACAGAATCACGATGTGATCCTAGGCATGGATTGGTTGGGAAAGTATCGGGCCACTCTCGACTGCCACAGAGGATGTGTACGGTTGGAGACTGGACCTCACCCGATCCAGTACCAAAGTCTGAATATGAGTCCGGCTCTGGATAGAGTAGTGGTGTCAGCAATCCGAGCAGAACGGATGCTTAGACGGGGTTGTGAAGCATATTTGACCACAATTACCACTATGGAGCACGGCAGGTCTGATGATCAGAAAGATCTATCTGAGGACCCGTTGGTGTCTGAGTTCCCAGATGTGTTCCGTTCGCTACAAGGTGTCCCCCCTGATAGGTCGGATACATTTACGATTGAACTAGAACCAGGGACAGCTTCGCTGTCCAAGAGTCCGTATCGAATGGCTCCGGCCGAGATGGCAGAGCTAAAGAAGCAATTAGAAGAATTGCTGGACAAGGGGTTCATACGTCCATGTAGCTCTCCTTGGGGTGCACCAGTCCTCTTTGTGAAAAAGAAGGATGGTAGCATGCGTCTATGTATTGACTATCGAGGGTTGAACAGGGTTACTGTGAAGAATAAGTACCCGTTACCCAGAATAGACGAGTTGTTGGATCAACTCAAAGGAGCCAAGTGGTTTTCTAAGATTGATTTGGCCTCAGGGTATCATCAGATCCCTATAGAGCCAAATGATATTAGAAAGACAGCATTCCGAACCAGGTACGGCCAGTACGAGTTTGTGGTTATGCCTTTCGGTCTGACCAATTCGCCTACTGCATTCATGAAAATGATGAACAGTGTGTTCCGAGACTTCCTGGACGAATTAGTGATCATCTTCATTGATGATATCCTGATTTACTCCAAGGATGAGGAATCTCATCGGAAACACCTGAGAGCCGTGCTGGAACGATTACGGGAACACAAGCTCTATGCATAACTCAGTAAATGTAGTTTTTGGCAGAAGAGCATTGGGTTTCTCGGCCACATTGTGTCCGGTGAGGGCGTCTCGGTGGTTCTAGAGAAGATCAGGGCAATCAAGGATTGGCCTCGACCATGCAGTGCCACGGAAGTCAGAAGCTTCCTAGGGGTGGCAGGTTATTATAGAAAGTTTGTGAAAGGATTCGCAAGCTTGGCTCAGCCTATGACACGGTTGACTGGGAAGGACGTTAAGTTCACATGGTCTGAGGAGTGTGGGAAATGTTTTTCCGCGCTTAAGGACATGCTGACTAGCGCACCCATTTTGGTTCTTCCAGAGGCCGACCAACCCTATGAGGTTTATACGGACGCGTCCATAACAGGACTAGGTTGCGTATTAACCCAGCATGGGAAGGTCATCGCCTATGCGTCAATGCAGTTGAGAAAACATGAGGGAAACTTTTCCCCACCCATGACCTTGAAATGGCTGCGGTAGTGTTCGCCTTAAAGATTTGGCGATCATACTTGTATGGTGCCATGGTTCAGATACTTACGGACCATAAGAGTCTTAAGTATATATTCACCCAGCCTGAGTTAAACTTAAGGCAGAGAAGGTGGATGGAGTTTGTAGCTGATTACGATCTGGATATCACCTATCGTCCGGGAAAGGCTAATCTGGTCGCAGATGCCTTGAGCCGAAGAAGGGCCGACGTATCAGCCGAACGAGAAGCGGACGACCTGGACAGTTCGGTTCGTGCCCTACGGTTGAACGCATGAACCAAAGAGTCTGAACCACTCGGATTAGAGGCGGTCAATCAGGCAGACCTGCTTACCCGAATTCGGTTGGCTCAAGGTCAGGACGAGAACCTGAACAAGGTTGCTCAGAATGACAGGACGGAGTACCTAACTGCAAAGGATGGTACCATCCTAGGAAACGGTCGGATCAGTGTTCCTAATGATAGAAGTCTAAAGGAAGAGATTATGAGGGAGGCTCATAAGTCCAGATTCTCGGTTCATCCTGGTGCGACCAAGATGTACCAGAACCTTAAGAAGTTCTATCATTGGATCCGTATGAAGGCCGATGTCGCGTAGTGGGTGGCCAAGTGTTCCACTTGCCAACTCATCAAAGCAGAACATCAAGTGCCTAGTGGGTTATTGCAAAGCTTGCGTATTCCGGAATGGAAATGGGATCACATCACAATGGACTTTGTGACTGGGTTCCCTACCACGAGGAGTAAGAAATATCCGGTTTGGGTTGTGGTTGATCACCTGACCAAATCAGCACACTTCCTGGCTATCAAAAAGTCGGATGGGGTAGATCAGATTGTACGTAAGTACATTGATGAGATCGTCCGACTACATGGTGTGCCGGCAAGCATAGTTTCAGATAGGGATTCAAGGTTCACATCTGACTTCTCGAGGGCTTTCCCAAAGGCTTTAGGAACAAGAGTGAACATGAGTACAGCCTATCACCCACAGACGGATGGACAGTCTGAACGAACGATCCAGACATTGGAAGATATGTTGCGAGCATGTGTTCTAGACTGGGGTGATTCCTGGGAGAAAAATCTACCTCTGGTAGAATTTGCTTACAACAATAGCTTCCATAGTAGTATTGGCATGTCGCCATACGAAGCTCTGTATGGGCGTCCATGCAGGACACCCTTATGCTGGACCCAAGTTGGGGAACACAGCATGATTGGTCCAGAGATTGTCGAAGAGACAACCGAAAAGATCAAGTTCTTGAGGGACAAGATGAGACAGGCACAAGACCGCCAAAAGAACTATGCAGATCGAAGAAGGAAAGATCTTGAGTTTCAAGTAGGTGACTTGGTGTATCTCAAAATGATTACCTTCAAAGGACGAGTCCGGATTTCCAGAAGACAGAAGTTAGATCCGAGATACTTGGGTGCATTCAAGGTCATTGAAAGAGTTGGGATGGTGGCCTACAAGTTGGACTTGCCGGCCAAGATGGACGCATTTCATAATGTGTTCCACGTCTCCCAACTTCGGAAATGTTTGACGGACCAAGACATCGCTCTTCCTGCCATTCCAGACGATCTTGGTAAGAACCTAACCTTGGAAACGAGGCCAGTTCGAATCATAGATAGGATGGAAAAAGCAACAAGGAAGAAGACGGTCCAGATGGTCAAGGTCGTCTGGGACTGTAATTGTCAGGATATAATCACTTGGGAAACCGAAGCTAGATAGAAAGCAGAGTACCCAGAGTGGTTGGATCAGTTTGTTTCCGAGGAAGCATTCGATTCGGATTCAAGGACGAATCCATCCCAAGGGGGGGAGACTTGTCACGCCCCCAATCCTGAATAGGATTGTTGGGACGGCCATGGTTCGAGGAAACGTGCAAGCCAGTCTTAGGACATCAAGGCAAGCATTCCATGGTCGAGAAAGAAGGTTAAGGACATAAGAAAACTTAGACTTAACCTTATACAAGCTAAGAGATAGCTAGGACGAGTAAGACGGTAACTGGACAAAGTGGACGAGTAGCTCGGCCAGCTCAATGAAGCTAGGTTCAGTTCACTCCAGCTCAGTCCCTACTAAGTCAGCTCCACTAGCTGGACTACTAGCTCACTCAGCTGAGACAGCTGAGAGTCAGCTCATCTCAGCTAGACTGACTGTCCGGGCTTTAGGCCGATTGTCCGGGTCCAGGTCAGTGGCGGGCTGTGAGGTCCGGCCATGAGGCCATGGGCTGTTGGGTCTTTGGACAAGGCCGTGGGCTATGTCCAGGAAGCCTGGGGCGTGGGTTGGGCAAAGGGATGCAAGTGGTCGAAAGGGGACAACCCTTGGCCGATGGTGCCCATTCGCTAGCAAGTCATGCCTGTTCGTGGGGCAAGACTTGCCCCCTCGTTTTCTATAAATATGGGGGCTCTCTGGTCGATTTCATTATCCGGCCAAGAGAAAGGCCAATTGTGGTGGTGTTGTATTCCGGCGACTATGATCGTTTGAGAACTAACTACGGTGAAGAATGGGAGATCAAGACAATGAGAAGAGCATGGAGAACCCAGACGTGGTACACAAGGTATGTGATGGGCCGTGGCTCCATCAGACCGAACGGATGGTCCATGCGACCGCACCGCGGCTCTGCTCGGTTCCTAAGTCCCATCCGGCTCTGCTTATCTGTTTCAATTCGTTTCTCTTCTCTTCTCTCTGGTTAAACACGAAAGGTTGTGTTGGTTGAGTCCAAGGGACACGTCCCTAGGCTTTGGCCGAACATAACCAAACCGCTAGCCTAGACACGGGTCGGTTAGTCCGATGATCCGATCGCACCAAGACTGGGCGGTTAGGACCAACGGTTGGGAATGACCCAAAGGGCACGAGTTGTCAAGAGTCATGAGTGTCCAAGAGGCACGAATGGCCAAAGGGTGCATGTTCCAAACGGTGTCTTTCGGGACAGGTTAGGACTGATCCTTATGGATCAGCCAATGGCTTGTCTAGTTAAGACAAGGTCACGGTTTGTCTAAGCCAAGGTAGAGTCGCAAGGTCTGACCGGTTGCTAAGCCTTCTGGATTAGGCTTGAGGCTTACTCGGCCGATTGGATCCAGGCCTAAGGCCGGATCAGGTAAGGGAGTCCCATGGGCCATTGAGCCGGACTCCATTGGCCGGTCGCACCTAGATTCTATCCGGTTAGACGGATTGGTCTTTGGGGACGATCCGGATCTGTTTGTGTGTTCTGTATATCTATTCTGGACTATCTATCTGATTCTAAGTCAAGGGGTGGTTGGTTGAATGACTTAGGATACGGTAGGTAGGTTCACACGTTTTATGATTATGTTGACTGAGGTTTATCTAAGTTCTAGGGATTAAGCCAAGCATTGTGGAATCAATCCATTCTATTCTCGGTTATGATTAATGCTTATCTGGTTGTGGTTTCAGGAACTAAGGATGGTTCTGGTCAAGCCAAGGAGCCGTGAAGGCTCGATCAGTGAGAGGCTGTGTAACGTGTGGTTAGATGATGCTAGGGATGAACTAGTGATTGTCTATGAGACTGTTAAGAAGTTGTGTATTGAATCTCATGTTTCTAAGTAATACAAAGTTTATACATTGTTATTCCGCTGTGCAATCTGTTCCTTTGTTTATGAACCTCATATTCGAATATGACATAGTAAATAAAAGACTTAAAATGGATCAAACAAGCAAAGAAATTAATAAGTAAGCCTGCGGACTCCATAAGGTCAAGAGGCCAGGGTTCGGGTCTTACACGCTGGCCCTTCCAGTGGACTGTTCGGGTGATTTTGGCCCACGTGGGCTGTCTGTTCAGTACACACAAGACGTCTGTGGGTGTCCGTCAGCACACACAGGACGTCTGTGGGTGTCCGTCATCACACACAGGACGTCTGTGGCTGTCCGTGTGTGTCCGTGTGTGTCCGTCAGCACACACAGGACGTCCGTGGCTGTCCATCAGTACACATATCAGCACGCTGGCCTTTCCCGTGGAGTGTTCGGGTGATTTTGGCCGATATGGGCGGTCTGTTCAGTACACACAGGACGTCCGTGGGTGTCCGTCAGCACACACAGGACGTCCATGGGTGTCCGTCAGCACACACAGGACGTTCGTGGCTGTCCGTGTGTGTCCGTGTGTGTCCGTCAGCACACACAGGATGTCCGTGGCTTTCCATCAGTACACATATCAGCACGTTGGTCCTTGGACTCAGCACGCTGACCCTTCTCGTGGACTTTTCGGGTGATTTTGGCCCTCATGGGCTGTCTTTTTAGTACACGCAGGACGTCCGTGGGTGTCCGCCAGCACACACAGGACGTCTGTGGCTGTCTGTGTGTGTCCGTGTGTGTCCGTCAGCACACAGAGGACGTCTGTGGCTGTCCATCAGTACACATATCAGCACGTTGGTCCTTGGACTCAGCACGCTGGCCCTTCCCGTGGACTATTTGGGTGATTTTGGCCCACGTGGGCTGTCTGGTCAGTACACATAGGACATCCGTGGGTGTCTGCCAGCACACACATGACGTCTGTGGCTGTCCGTCAGAACACACAGGATGTCCGTGACTGTCCGTGTGTGTACGTGTGTGTCTGTGTGTGTCCGTCAGCACACACAGGACGTCCGTGGGTGTCCGTCAGTACACATATCAGCACATTGGTCCTTGGACTCAGCATGCTGACCCTTCCCGTGGACTGTTCGGGTGATTTTGGCCCACGTGGGCCGTCTGTTCAGTACACACAGGACATCTGTGGGTGTCCGTCAGCACACACCGGACGTTCGTGTGTGTTCGTCAGCACACACAGGACGTCCGGGGCTGTCCGTGTGTGTCTGTGTGTGTCCGTCAGCACACACAGGACATTCGTGGCTGTCCATCAGTACACATATCAGCACGTTGGTCCTTGGACTCAGCACGTTGACCCTTCCCGTGGACTGTTTGGGTGATTTTGGCCCACGTGGGCTGTCTGGTCAGTACACAGAGGACGGCCGTGGGTGTCCGCCAGCACACACAGGACATCCGTGGCTGTCCGTGTGTGTCTGTGTGTGTTCGTCTTTGTCCGTCAGCAAACACAGGACGTCTGTGGCTGTCAATCAGTACACATATCAGCACATTGGTCCTTGGACTCAGCATGCTGGCCCTTCCCGTGGACTGTTTGGGTGATTTTGGCCCACGTGGGCTGTCTGTTCAGTACACACAGGACGTCTGTGGGAGTCCGCCAGCACACACATTACGTCTGTGCCTGTCCGTGGCTGTTAGTCAGCACACACAGGACGTCCGTGGCTGTCCGTGTGTGTCTGTGGGTGTCCGCCAGCACGCACAGGACGTTCGTAGCTGTCTGTGGCTGTCCGTCAGCACACACAGGACGTCCGTGTGTGTCCGTCAGCACACACAGGACGTCTGTCTGTGTCCATGTGTGCCATTCCGCAAACACAGGACGTCCATGGGTGTCCGTCAGTACACATATCAGCGCGCTGGTCCTTGGACTCAGCAAGCTGACCCTTCCCGTGGACTGTTCGGGTGATTTTGGCCCACGTGGGCTGTCTTTTCAGTACACACAGGACGTCTGTGGGTGTCCGTCAGCACACACAGGACGTCCGTGTGTGTCCGTCAGCACACACAGGACGTTGGGGCTATCCGTGTATGTCTGTGTGTGTTCTTCAGCACAAATAGGACGTCCGGGGCTGTCCGTGTGTGTCTGTGTGTGTCCGTCAGCACACACAGGACGTTCGTGGCTGTCCATCAGTACACATATCAGCACGTTGGTCCTTGGACTCAGCACGTTGACCCTTCCCGTGGACTGTTTGGGTGATTTTGGCCCACGTGGGCTGTCTGGTCAGTACACACAGGACGGCCGTGGGTGTCCGCCAGCACACACAGGACATCCGTGGCTGTCCGTGTGTGTCCGTGTGTGTTTGTCTGTGTCCGTCAGCAAACACAGGACGTCCGTGGCTGTCCATCAGTACACATATCAGCACGTTGGTCCTTGGACTCAGCATGCTGGCCCTTCCCGTGGACTGTTTGGGTGATTTTGGCCCACGTGGGCTGTCTGTTCAGTACACACATGACGTCCGTGGGAGTCCGCCAGCAAACATAGCACGTCTGTGTCTGTCCGTGGCTGTCCGTCAGCTCACACAGGACGTCTGTGGCTGTCCGTGTGTGCATGTGGGTGTCCGCCAGCACGCACAGGACGTTCGTAGCTGTCTATGGCTGTCCGTCAGCACACACAGGATGTCCGTGTGTGTTCATCAGCACACACAAGACGTCTGTGTGTGTCCATGTGTGCCATTCCGCACACACAGGACGTCCGTGGCTGTCCATCAGTACACATATCAGCACGCTGGTCCTTGGACTCAGCACGCTGGCCCTTGGACTCAGCACGCTGTCCCTTCCTGTGGACTGTTTGGGTGATTTTGGCCCAAGTGGGCTGTCTGTTTGGTACACACATGACGTCTGTGGGTGTCTGTCAGCACACACAGGACGTCTGTATGTGTCCGTCAGCACACACAGGACATCTGGGGCTGTCCGTGTGTGTCCGTGTGTGTCCGTGTGTGTCCATCAGCACACACAGGACGTACGTGGCTGTCCATCAGCACACATATCAACACGTTGGTCCTTGGAATCAGCACGCTGACCCTTCCCGCGGACTGTTCGGGTGATTTTGGCCCTCGTGGGCTGTGTGTTCATTACACACAGGACGTCCGTGGGTGTCTACCAGCACACACAGTACTTCCGTGGCTTTCTGTGTGCGTCCGTGTGTGTCCGTCTGTGCCCATCCGCACACACAGGACGTATGTGGCTGTCCATCAGTACACATATCAGCACGCTGGTCCTTGGACTCAGCACACTGGCCCTTCCTGTGGACTGTTTGGGTGATTTTGGCCCACGTGGGCTGTCTGTTCAGTACACACATGACGTCTGTGGGTGTCCGTCAGCACACACAGGACGTCGGTGTGTGTCCGTCAGCACACATAGGACATCCAGGGTTGTCCGTGTGTGTCTGTGTGTGTCCGTCAGCACACACATGACGTCCGTGGCTGTCCATCAGTACACATATCAACACGTTGGTCCTTGGACTTAGCACGCTGACCCTTCCCGTGGACTGTTTGGGTGATTTTGGCCCTCGTGGGCTGTCAGTTCAGTACACACAGGACGTCAGTGGGTGTCTGCCAGCACACACAGTACGTCCGTGGCTGTCTGTGTGCGTCCGTGTGTGTCCGTCTGTGTCCGTCAGCACACAAAGGACATCCGTGGCTGTCCATCAGTACACATATCAGCACGTTGGTCCTTGGAGTCAGCACGCTGGCCCTTCCCGTGGACTGTTTGGGTGATTTTGGCCCTCGTGGGCTGTCAGTTCAGTACACACAGGACGTCCGTGGGTGTCTGCCAGCACACACAGTACGTCCGTGGCTGTCTGTGTGCGTCCGTGTGTGTCCGTCTGTGTCCGTCAGCACACAAAGGATGTCTGTGGCTGTCCATCAGTACACATATCCGGTTAGACGGATTGGTCTTTGGGGACGATCCGGATCTGTTCGTGTGTTCTGTATATCTATTCTGGACTATCTATCTGATTCTAAGTCAAGGGGTGGTTGGTTGAATGACTTAGGATACGGTAGGTAGGTTCACACGTTTTATGATTATGTTGACTGAGGTTTATCTAACTTCTAGGAACCAAGCCAAGCATTGTGGAATCAATCCGTTCTATTCTCGGTTATGATTAATGCTTATCTGGTTGTGGTTTCAGGAACTAAGGATGGTTCTGGTCAAGCCAAGTAGCCGTGAAGGCTCGGTCAGTGAGAGGCTGTGTAACGTGTGGTTAGATGATGCTAGGGATGAACTAGTGATTGTCTATGAGACTGTTAAGAAGTTGTGTATTGAATCTCATGTTTCTAAGTAATACAAAGTTTATACATTGTTATTCCGCTGTGCAATCTGTTCCTTTGTTTATGAACCTCATATTCGAATATGACTTAGTAAATAAAAGACTTAAAATGGATCAAACAAGCAAAGAAATTAATAAGTAAGCCTGCGGACTCCATAAGGTCAAGAGGCCAGGGTTCGGGTCTTACACGCTGGCCCTTCCAGTGGACTATTTGGGTGATTTTGGCCCACGTGGGCTATCTGTTCAGTACACACAAGACGTCTGTGGGTGTCCGTCAGCACACACAGGACGTCCGTGGGTGTCCGTCAGCACACACAGGACGTTTGTGGCTGTCCGTGTGTGTCCGTGTGTGTCCGTCAGCACACATAGGACGTCCGTGGCTGTCCATCAGTACACATATCAGCACGCTGGCCCTTCCCGTGGACTGTTCGGGTGATTTTGACCGACGTGGGCGGTCTGTTCAGTACACACAGGACGGCCGTGGGTGTCCGTCAGCACACACAGGACGTCCATGGGTGTCCGTCAGCACACACAGGACGTTCGTGGCTGTCCGTGTGTGTCCGTCAGCACACAGAGGATGTCTGTTGCTTTCCATCTGTACACATATCAGCACGTTGGTCCTTGGACTCAGCACGCTGACCCTTCTCGTGCACTGTTCGGGTGATTTTGGCCCTCATGGGCTGTCTTTTTAGTACACGCAGGACGTCCGTGGGTGTCCGCCAGCACACACAGGACGTCTGTGGCTGTCTGTGTGTGTCCGTGTGTGTCCGTCAGCACACAGAGGACGTCTGTGGCTGTCCATCAGTACACATATCAGCACGTTGGTCCTTGGACTCAGCACGCTGGCCCTTCCCGTGGACTATTTGGGTGATTTTGGCCCACGTGGGCTGTCTGTTCAATACACACAGGACATCCGTGGGTGTCTGCCAGCACACACAGGACGTCCGTGGCTGTCCGTCAGCACACACAGGATGTCCGTGACTGTCCGTGTGTGTCCGTGTGTGTCCGTCAGCACACACAGGACGTCCGTGGGTGTCCGTCAGTACACATATCAGCACATTGGTCCTTGGACTCAGCATGCTGACCCTTCCCGTGGACTGTTCGGGTGATTTTGGCCCACGTGGGCCGTCTGTTCAGTACACACAGGACGTCTGTTGGTGTCCGTCAGCACACACAGGACGTCCGTGTGTGTTCGTCAGCACACACAGGACGTCCGGGGCTGTCCGTGTGTGTCTGTGTGTGTCCGTCAGCACACACAGGACATTCGTGGCTGTCCATCAGTACACATGTCAGCACGTTGGTCCTTGGACTCAGCACGTTGACCCTTCCCGTGGACTGTTTGGGTGATTTTGGCCCACGTGGGCTGTCTGGTCAGTACACACAGGACGGCCATGGGTGTCCGCCAGCACACACAGGACATCCGTGGCTGTCCGTGTGTGTCCGTGTGTGTTCGTCTGTGTCCGTCAGCAAACACAGGACGTGCGTGGCTGTCCATCAGTACACATATCAGCACATTGGTCCTTGGACTCAGCATGCTGGCCCTTCCCGTGGACTGTTTGGGTGATTTTGGCCCACGTGGGCTGTCTGTTCAGTACACACAGGACGTCTGTGGGAGTCCGCCAGCACACACATCACGTATGTGCCTGTCCGTGTGTGTCCGTCAGCACACACAGGACGTCTGTGTGTGTCCATGTGTGCCATTCCGCAAACACATGACGTCTGTGGCTGTCCATCAGTACACATATCAGCACGCTGGTCCTTGGACTCAGCACGCTGGTCCTTGGACTCAGCACGCTGTCCCTTCCTATGGACTGTTTGGGTGATTTTGGCCCACGTGGGCTGTCTGTTCAGTACACACATGACGTCTGTGGGTGTCCGTCAGCACACACATGACGTCCGTGTATGTCCGTCAGCACACACAGGACATCTGGGGTTGTCCGTGTTTGTCCGTGTGTGTCCATCAGCACATACAGAACGTACGTGGCTGTCCATCAGTACGCATATCAACACGTTGGTCCTTGGACTCAGCACGCTGACCCTTCCTGCGGACTGTTCGGGTGATTTTGGCCCTCGTGGGCTGTGTGTTCAGTACACACAGGACGTCCGTGGGTGTCTACCAGCACACACAGTACTTCCGTTGTAATAACCCTCACGAGCCAATAAATTTTTGGTCAAGAAAAATCCCACTCGACCAGTTTTTAGTTGGTTCAACCATGATTAATAGAAATAAAAATCGACCCGGTAGATTAATTTCTCGACGGGACTGTCTTGTGGTTGAAAGACCTTCACTTGATAGTTTGGTCGAGTCTTAAGTATTTTGGTCGAATTTTTATTAAACTGGAAGAGATTTTCCGAGAACAAGACGAGAGCCAAAGACAAGGAATATTTAGTTAAAAATTATTGGAAATTATCAACCAACTGCTACAAGTAATTTTGGACCAGACTCATGTCTTCCACCAGCCTGCTTGCTCAGTCTTTAATCACATGACTTGCACCTGCCTGCTTGGTTAGCTTCTTCAGTAAATGGCACATGACAATCACAAGCTGGCTGTGTGCTTGCTTCCTCCTTTAATTATTTATGATTGGCTGGAAACTACTTCATGGGAGGGAAAGGACAGTATGGTGTAGATGATGAAACAGGTTGCCAGCTGTCTGCTCTCAGCCAAGCTTTGTTATGAGCTAAACCCTCAGGTGAAGCAACCACAGCTTGTATTTAACCCTCCTCCAGCTGCTTCCCACGTTCAGAACCCTGCAGAAAAACCTAGAGAATTTCAGTGAGAAAGAGAGAAAGAAGAACAGAAAACTCAGTGAGAAAAATCAAGAAAAAAATTGGTGGTGACCTAATCTTCAACCTTAGCTCAGTTTGGTTCTTGAGAAAGATCAGAAGGTGAGATTTTTAAATAAAAACCCTAGACCTAGTTGAGTTCAGATCATGATCAGACCTTGATCTTTCTCTTTGATCAGTCCAGCCACAAGCTTACCTTGGAGAAGAGGATCAGCTGAGGCCATCTAGTCCTTTGGTTTGTCTTGGTAAGCTTTGGTCTCCTAGCCTAAGTCAGTATCTGATCAGAACAGTTCATGGCTACCTTAGATCTGGGTCGGATCAGTTGTTTAAGTTATGATACAGTTCAGTTCTTGCTTAGTTTCGGTTTGAATCCATCTCCTAAAACAGTTTGCTGAGGTGTTAGGGATTGATTGGAGTTAAACGAAACTAAACTCAGTCTGATCTTGTCTTGAACTGTTGTTAACTGAATAGAACTGAACTGATCTGATCTGGTATGAAAGAAACCGAGCTTGAACTGATTTGATTTAAGTTGTTTAGCTTGAACCGAACTGTCGGATTCTTGATGTTCTGAACCCAACTGTAACACCCCCGAACCCTTCTAGGCATAGGTCAAACCACCGGCCAACAATCAAACAAGAACATGACCGACGGCCCGACCGTCTACCAAGGCTCAGGAGCGCTACAAGACGGGTTAACGGACAATCCAGCCAAAGTTACAAAAAGTGCAATTTGTAACTAGGCCAGGCCGCCCACTAACACGTCCCGTCAGACCAAAGCCTAAGGCTTCTCAACCCGTACTCCAATCTGACGTTGTGTTAGCTCGGACAAGCTAATATCAGAACAACAAGGCAGTTTCACAAAACATTCGCTTTATTTATCTTATATAATATCTGGTTTACAATACACAAAATATTATACAAGTGGTGGCATGCCAAGAAAGCGAAAGTACATACTTATAGTCTGAAAGCGTCTTAAGCAAAAAGATGCAAATCTACACCAGCCAGCCTAGCCTCCCGCGCTTTCTACGAGCTCACTACTGGTCACCTGAAAACAACAACGAGTGAGGAGTGAGTAATCTAGCATTACTCAGCGAGTTACAATCCCCCACTAACAAATACAACCCCTCGCTATCCCACCCCAAACAATCTAAAGCGAGAGGTTCACCTAACAACACAATTTAATAACAATAAGCAATATTCGACATACGCAGCGGTAAACCATAGCAAGATAACTAGCATTACGCTAATTACTAGCTTATCACCAAACTCAAACTCGATTTAAACCAGGGTTTAACAACCCAAAACACGATATAATATATATAACAAACTCGGGCCCTGGTGACGTTAGGTTCCTCCTTCACTATCGGCAATATCCTATCTCCCTACCACAAAGGCCGGAAGAAGGAACTTTCAACCGACCGCGGCCCACAGTCCTTCGGGTCACCGCGCGACAGCCCACAGTCCTTCGGGTCACTGTCCCATTACACCGTCGTGTAATACTCAGCCATAGTACATGACACCGTTCGTCTGAGTCTTCCCGATCCAGCGAATAAGGGGTTTCCTTGAACCCGCCGGGTACGAGGTCTGAAGGAACACTAACTCACCCCAATATGCCTAGCATTGTGGGTTACACAAACGCTATCGGCCAATATACGA
This sequence comes from Brassica rapa, assembly GCF_000309985.2. Taxonomy (NCBI): domain Eukaryota; kingdom Viridiplantae; phylum Streptophyta; class Magnoliopsida; order Brassicales; family Brassicaceae; genus Brassica; species Brassica rapa. The sequence continues at coordinate 20,055 of NW_022610975.1, forward strand.
TTAATACTAAACCCGGTAAAAATAACACAAGGTTTCAAGTAATAATCACAAGACAATCAACCACATTCCAGAATCTAGCATAAAGACTAATTCCAGAATACCTAACTATCCACAACTTAGCGATATCATCTAAGCATTCTGCATTCGCTAACTAACCAATCAACCTAACCATTAGCATGCTACTACGGTTCTCAAGCAATAACTAAGCATGCTATCAACTTAATCAACATAACCTCAATTATTAACTACTCAAACCGTTACTCAGTTAGACCTGGCCTCCTGCCATGATCCAACTTCCAAGTAACGGGACCCTGCATAAAAACAACTCAGCAATCAATTGATTATAACTCACAGTTTTTGGTTGACCGTGGCCTTGACCCCGAATCCGTCTTCTGCGTTCCGAACCCTTTCTTGACCTTCACAAGTAGACCCACTTCTGAACTGATCTTGAGTCGAGCAGAACCTCTCTTAGATGTAGACTCGAATCGAGTAGAATAACTGTTCTCGAAAACTGCCGAAAAGACTCGAAAACGATCGAAACTCGAACTTTCTTTCTCTAGCTTTCTCTCTCACGTTTTTCTCTGAGTTTCAGGTGTGCTGGATGGTTTGAAATGAGCTGGGGTCGTGGGGTTTATATAGGATGCAGCAACCAATCAGAAACAAGCCGTGTGGCAGCCCGTGTGTCGCCTCGCATGGCTCCGGACGCATGCGTCGCGGCACCTCGTGCTCCACATGTCTGATGGCATGACCAGGACATCATGCAGAGTGACACCATGCCCTCCAGATGTCTGATCCACGGACTGACCTCATCCAGATTGACACTCAGCGCACACATGTCGCTCAGCATGCTCCGATCGCAGGTTTCGCGGCACCTCGTGCTTCTGGGTGTCAATCAGCATGCTGTGCTCTCCTGGGCTTCAACACCTCCTGCTTCCCTTGCCACATACCATGCCAGGCAGGTTACATCACGTCCTTATCTCATAGATAAGGCCAGCTCGAGCTTCTCGGTCCATTCGACTGATTTCGACCCTTCCGATGAATTTTCGTCCCGCGATCAATCCCGAATATTTTTCTACGCCCGTTCTGATGAGATGAATATTTTTAATAAACTCCAAGTGAATCCTGACCTTGATGGAAAATATTTCTCGAGCCTCCGGCTTCCTCGAAAAATCGATAATACCAAAATTAGGGTTTTCGCCAAACTTCGGGTTTTCCCGTCGTGCTTCGATCCCGTCGTGCTTACTTCCCGTCCTGCTTAACTCCCGTCCTGCTTCCAACTTATAATATCTTCCAAATGATATTCTGGTGATAGCCATTAAGTTTTGCTGAAAACTTAGTGGCTAAGAAATGACAGGTTTCTGAAACGTCGAGCTTCTAAACCGTCGTGCTTCCAAAAATGTTATGCTTCCAAAACATCCTTCTGATCAATCTAACACTTTTCTAACCATAGTCCAGCAGCTTATGGTTCACCCATGATCAATTCTTCGACCATCCATTGCCCGCAGTACGACCACTAAATAATAATATATATATTTTTTTAAGGGTTTCTACATTCTCCCCCCGTTAACAGAATTCGTCCTCGAATTCTATGGCTCTGAGGGGCCTCCTTCTTTCATTACAACGTCCTCTCGGAATAACTCCGGGTGATCGGTTTTAAATCTCGCTTCATCCTGCCAAGTAACATGAATCCTGTTTTGTCTTCCCCAGAACACTTGTACTTGAGCAATCTCACGCTTTTTGAGCTTCCGAATACGCCGTTCTCCTAATCTGATTGGTCCTTCCGGATACGTAAGGTTTGTCTCCAACTCCTCGATTCTCTCGGGTTCAACAGCACTTGGATCCCGTATATGTTTCCGAAGCATGGAAACATGGAATACTGGATGTAGATGCATATCTGCTGGCAGATCCAATCGGTAAGCTACCTCACCAACTTTCCCGATGATCCTGTACGGACCAATGAACCTGACCGCAAGTTTCCCGCCCTTGCCAAATCTGTCCTTCCCTTTCTGTGCAGTAACCTTCAAATAGACCCAATCTCCTATCTCAAAAGTTACTTCTCTTCTTGACTGGTCTGCGTACTTCTTCTGACGGTCTTGAGCCTTCTTCATGTTGGCCTGAATCGTCTCCAGTTTAATCATGGTCTCCTTAACAATAGGTGACCCAAACATTCTTCTTTCACCCACTTCCGTCCAACACATAGGCGTCTTGCATGGCCTTCCGTATAATGCTTCATAAGGTGACATCCCTATGCTCGAATGATGACTGTTGTTATACGAGAACTCAACCAACGGTAAATGCTTCTCCCAAGTTCCTGCCCAATCGAGAATACACATCCGCAGCATGTCCTCGATGGTCCGAATGGTCCTTTCCGTTTGGCCATCTGTTTCTGGATGGAACGCCGTGCTTCTGTACAGTTTAGTTCCCAAGGCTTCTTGCAGTGCTTCCCAAATGATGCCGTGAACCTTGGATCGCGATCTGAGACGATGTCAGAGGGTACACCATGTAACTTCACGATTTGGTCGATGTACAGCTCGGCCAAAACTTCAACTTTATCAGTGTCCCGCATAGGCAACAAGTGTGTGACCTTGGTTAACCTATCCACAATCACCCATATCGAGTTGTTCGATCTACCTGGAGCAATAGGTAATCCGGTGATGAAATCCATGGAAATAGAGTCCCATTTCCATTGAGGTATCGGAAGACTCTGCAACAATCCTCCTGGAACTTGATGTTCCACCTTGACTTGTTGACAAGTTGGACACTGAGCAACCCATTGTGCTACTGATCTCTTCATGCCCGGCCAATGATAGTATCTTCTCACGTCTCGGTACATCTTCGAACTTCCAGGATGGATACTGAGTAAAGAATGATGTGCAATCCTTAGTATCTCATCTCTCAGCCCTTGTCCTTTAGGAACCGTGATCCTCCCATTAATTAGCAAGGTTCCGTCCTCCGCCAAGTAGTATCCCGCATTATTTGGCCCGGCTTGTCCTTTGAGTTCTTCAGCAATCTTCAGTAACTTCTCATCCTTAAGTTGTTCTTCTCGAATTCTCTGAATCAAGCTGGCCTGATTCACCGCTTGAAGTCCCAATGGCTCGCTTGTCTGCCCTTCCAAAACGACCAACTTCACTTGTTTCAACTCCTGGTTCAATAGCTCCACTTCTTTCTCTAAATCTGCGTCCAACTTTCTTCGACTTAAGGCGTCCGCAACAACATTCGCTTTACCAGGATGGTAGCGAATCCGTATGTCGTAGTCTGCCACAAACTCCATCCACCTACGCTGGCGCAGGTTGAGATCTGGCTGAGTGAAGAGGTATTTAAGACTTTGGTGGTCCGTGTATACCTCCACTTCTTCCCCGTACAAGTAAGATCTCCAAATTCGCAAAGCGAACACCACGGCCGCTAACTCCAAGTCATGTGTACTGTAGTTATCCTCATGCTTCCGTAGTTGTCGCGAAGCATATGCAATGACTCGCCCATCTTGCATAAGAACACAACCTAACCCAACGCGTGAAGCATCCGTGTAAACCGTGTAAGGTTTACCTTGCTCGGGCAAAGCTAACACAGGTGCGGTCGTGAGAGCTTCCTTCAACTTCTTGAATGCCCTCTCGGTTTCTTCCACCCATAAGAAAGGAACTCCTTTACCGGTAAGTTTAGTTAAAGGCTTTGCAATGGAGGAAAAGTCCTTAACAAACTTCCGATAATAGCCCGCAAGTCCGAGAAAACTCCTCACTTCTGTCACAGTGGTAGGTCGAGGCCATTCTCGTATGGCTTGGACCTTTTCTGGATCAGCAGCCACGCCCTCTCCTGATACTATGTGACCCAGAAATCCTATCTCTCTCTTCCAAAACGAGCACTTGCTGGACTTGGCAAATAGCTTCTGATCCGTAACCTCTCCATAACCAGTCTCAGATGCTCTTTGTGCTCTTCCTTACTTCTCGAGTACACCAGGATGTCATCAATGAAAATGATCACGAACTTGTCGAGATAGTCGTGAAACACTTCATTCATCAAACGCATGAAAGCCGCAGGCGCGTTTGTGAGACCAAAGGGCATAACTACAAACTCGTACTGCCCATACCTCGTCCGAAACGCCGTCTTCATAATGTCTGACTTGGCAATAGGAATTTGGTGATACCCTGATGCCAAATCAATCTTCGAAAACCAACTAGCTCCCTTTAGTTGGTCTAACAACTCGTCTATCCTCGGAAGAGGATACTTATCTTTTATCGTGATGTTGTTGATACCACGATAATCGATACACAACCTCATGCTTCCATCCTTCTTCTTCACAAATAACACAGGAGCTCCCCAAGGTGAAGAGCTCGACCGGATGAATCCCTTTTCCAATAGATCTTCCAATTGTTTCTTTAGCTCGGCTAATTCCGCAGGTGCCATCCGATATGGTGCCTTAGCTATAGGTTTTGCTTCAGGCTCCAAAGTAATGGTAAAGGGATTACTCCGAGGTGGAGGTAATTCCTTTAGTGGTGCAAAGATATCCTCAAACTCTTGGACCACTTCTATGTCTTCGACCTTAACTTCATCATTAGTGGCTCCTCCACTAACCGATAAGGTCACCAAATATACATCCCCGTCTTGAAACAAATCTTGTACTCTCATCGCTGCTACTAAAGACACGGTCATACTAGGACTGATTCCATAGTATACCATCTCTGGTCGTTTACCTCTGCCGAACAACAACCTTCCCTTTCCACAGTCGATCTGAACTCCGTAGCTCGATAACCAATCCATTCCAAGGATTACCTCGTACCCTTTCAAAGGCACGACTAACAGATCTGCCACAAACTCTTTGCCTTGAATGACCAATGGAACATTCTTGATACACTGATTTGCTTGAAGGGTTCGGTCTGCGGGGGTCAAAACGGCCACGTCTATCCTGTCAACCACAAAACAATCCCAAAACCGGGCAGCTACTTCAGGGGTCACAAAACTATGTGTTGCCCCCGAGTCGAACAATACATGTGTGGGTTTACCAGCAACATGTATGGTTCCTGCCACAGTAATCCAATCAACAATATCTTAATCACAAAAATACTAATCAAAATTCTCACAACCATCAATCATCATCCTAAATTTCTAAACGCGCAACCTAGCGATCAAGCAATCTATAACTAACCAGCATACTAACTAGATTCCAGCAACTAAATTTCCATTCAATAAAAAGAGAGGTTAAGCACCCACAATACCTGTGATGGGACCGCTTGACGGTCCTGCATTGTCTGGGTTTTCTACACCTAAGGCATAAACTCTACCTCCTAGGTTTTGCTTCTTTGGTGCTGGCTCAATAGCTGGACGGCTAGGAGGAGCTCGGATTGCGAGAGGGGTCGCAGGGATTGGCTTGTTTGGACATGACGATGCATAATGGCCCTTCATACCGCAAGAGAAACAAGTAACATCTTCCATCCTTATAGATGAATAACCCTGCTGGTTACTCCGTTGTCTGTTGGGACAAAACTTAGAAATATGTCCCGGTTGATCACATATGTAACACACCACAGTGTTACCACGATTGTTGGCTTGGCCTCCAAATCCTCGCCCTTTTCCTTTGTAAGATCTTGGACCCTTGTTGAAATTTGGCCTTTCTCCTTGGCTAAACTTGGTGTGTCCACCAGAATGTGGTAAGGTCTTCCTTTCAGCCTCCAATACAGTTTCAACATTAACAGCTTTTTCCACTAGCTCAGATAAGCTGCTAAAGTTGCTTCCAGCTAAACGACTTCCAAGCTCCGGCTTCAATCCGTACATAAAGTTACGGATCATAGTTGCTTCATCTTCACGCCCATCAAAGACATGTCGCCTCAACCTTGTGAACTCAGATTCGTAACTCCTCACTGGCCTATCTCCTTGAACAAGGTTCATGAACTGGCGCTCCAATCGATGCTTTGCTTCTGGAGGAAAGTATTTCCTCTCAAACTCTCCCTTGAACGACTCCCATGATGTGATGTTGTGTCCACGCTGTCTGTCTATGCTGTCCCACCATCCTGTGGCGTCGCCTTCCAAGTAGTACACAGCGATCTTCTTCTTATACTCCTCCGGGCACTCCATGGCTTCAAAATTCTTCTCCATCATAGTAATCCACTTGTCGGCCTCAATAGGATCGGATCCTCCTTTGAACTTGTAGGATCCAATGTTCTTCATGGTAGATAATAGCTTGGAAACTTCAGGGGGTTGAGTACGCCTGCCTTGGTTACCAAGTGCCTCGGTCATCACGTCATGTAAAAGCTTCAAGGTGTTTTCGGTTCCATGATCTTGTGGTCTTTCGGTGGCACGGTTCTGATCTGGCCTTGGGTTTGATTGAGCGGATTGATCATGTTGATGTCTCTGGTCCCAATTACGACTTGGGCCAATACTCGCCATACTGTCTTCTCTCACTCTAGTCATGTTACCGTAAACAGGAAAAGATCTTGTTCTCTGCAGAGGGCTCCTATCGTGTCCAAACATCTCACTAATGCCATTTCCATTATCCTGATCTGATCTGTGACCCAATCCTCCGCCTGTCCAATCCATACCCTCTCCCCATATCCGACCTCGTCCATCATCACCTGTCCCGCGATTAGCCATCTGCACACAATAAAAAGGGTAAGTCATATTCCTACCACGGGAAGCGGCTGGTTTCCTAATCATCTTTTTGCGACTCCTTTGACTCGATAAAACCGTTAAAAAAAGCACTTGTGTCACGCATGGACGAAACCATGCTCTGATACCACCTCTGTAACACCCCCGAACCGTTCTAGGCATAGGTCAAACCACCGGCCAACAATCAAACAAGAACATGACCGACGGCCCGACCGTCTACCAAGGCTCAGGAGCGCTACAAGACGGGTTAACGGGCAATCCAGCCAAAGTTACAAAAAGTGCAATTTGTAACTAGGCCAGGCCGCCCACTAACACGTCCCGTCAGACCAAAGCCTAAGGCTTCTCAACCCGTACTCCAATCTGACGTTGTGTTAGCTCGGACAAGCTAATATCAGAACAACAAGGCAGTTTCACAAAACATTCGCTTTATTTATCTTATATAATATCTGGTTTACAATACACAAAATATTATACAAGTGGTGGCATGCCAAGAAAGCGAAAGTACATACTTATAGTCTGAAAGCGTCTTAAGCAAAAAGATGCAAATCTACACCAGCCAGCCTAGCCTCCCGCGCTTTCTACGAGCTCACTACTGGTCACCTGAAAACAACAACGAGTGAGGAGTGAGTAATCTAGCATTACTCAGCGAGTTACAATCCCCCACTAACAAATACAACCCCTCGCTATCCCACCCCAAACAATCTAAAGCGAGAGGTTCACCTAACAACACAATTTAATAACAATAAGCAATATTCGAAATACGCAGCGGTAAACCATAGCAAGATAACTAGCATTACGCTAATTACTAGCTTATCACCAAACTCAAACTCGATTTAAACCAGGGTTTAACAACCCAAAACACGATATAATATATATAACAAACTCGGGCCCTGGTGACGTTAGGTTCCTCCTTCACTATCGGCAATATCCTATCTCCCTACCACAAAGGCCGGAAGAAGGAACTTTCAACCGACCGCGGCCCACAGTCCTTCGGGTCACCGCGCGACAGCCCACAGTCCTTCGGGTCACTGTCCCATTACACCGTCGTGTAATACTCAGCCATAGTACATGACACCGTTCGTCTGAGTCTTCCCGATCCAGCGAATAAGGGGTTTCCTTGAACCCGCCGGGTACGAGGTCTGAAGGAACACTAACTCACCCCAATATGCCTAGCATTGTGGGTTACACAAATGCTATCGGCCAATATACGATTAATACTAAACCCGGTAAAAATAACACAAGGTTTCAAGTAATAATCACAACACAATCAACCACATTCCAGAATCTAGCATAAAGACTAATTCCAGAATACCTAACTATCCACAACTTAGCGATATCATCTAAGCATTCTGCATTCGCTAACTAACCAATCAACCTAACCATTAGCATGCTACTACGGTTCTCAAGCAATAACTAAGCATGCTATCAACTTAATCAACATAACCTCAATTATTAACTACTCAAACCGTTACTCAGTTAGACCTGGCCTCCTGCCATGATCCAACTTCCAAGTAACGGGACCCTGCATAAAAACAACTCAGCAATCAATTGATTATAACTCACAGTTTTTGGTTGACCGTGGCCTTGACCCCGAATCCGTCTTCTGCGATCCGAACCCTTTCTTGACCTTCACAAGTAGACCCACTTCTGAACTGATCTTGAGTCGAGCAGAACCTCTCTTAGATGAGACTCGAATCGAGTAGAATAACTGTTCTCGAAAACTGCCGAAAAGACTCGAAAACGATCGAAACTCGAACTTTCTTTCTCTAGCTTTCTCTCTCACGTTTTTCTCTGAGTTTCAGGTGTGCTGGATGGTTTGAAATGAGCTGGGGTCGTGGGGTTTATATAGGATGCAGCAACCAATCAGAAACAAGCCGTGTGGCAGCCCGTGTGTCGCCTCGCATGGCTCCGGACGCATGCGTCGCGGCACCTCGTGCTCCACATGTCTGATGGCATGACCAGGACATCATGCAGAGTGACACCATGCCCTCCAGATGTCTGATCCACGGCCTGACCTCATCCAGATTGACACTCAGCGCACACATGTCGCTCAGCATGCTCCGATCGCAGGTTTCGCGGCACCTCGTGCTTCTGGGTGTCAATCAGCATGCTGTGCTCTCCTGGGCTTCAACACCTCCTGCTTCCCTTGCCACATACCATGCCAGGCAGGTTACATCACGTCCTTATCTCATAGATAAGGCCAGCTCGAGCTTCTCGGTCCATTCGACTGATTTCGACCCTTCCGATGAATTTTCGTCCCGCGATCAATCCCGAATATTTTTCTACGCCCGTTCTGATGAGATGAATATTTTTAATAAACTCCAAGTGAATCCTGACCTTGATGGAAAATATTTCTCGAGCCTCCGGCTTCCTCGAAAAATCGATAATACCAAAATTAGGGTTTTCGCCAAACTTCGGGTTTTCCCGTCGTGCTTCGATCCCGTCGTGCTTACTTCCCGTCCTGCTTAACTCCCGTCCTGCTTCCAACTTATAATATCTTCCAAATGATATTCTGGTGATAGCCATTAAGTTTTGCAGAAAACTTAGTGGCTAAGAAATGACGGGTTTCTGAAACGTCGAGCTTCTAAACCGTCGTGCTTCCAAAAATGTTATGCTTCCAAAACATCCTTCTGATCAATCTAACACTTTTCTAACCATGGTCCAGCAGCTTATGGTTCACCCATGATCAATTCTTCGACCATCCATTGCCCGCGGTACGACCACTAAATAATAATATTTTTTTTTTAAGGGTTTCTACACCAACCTTGCCCTGTTTTGATCAACTAAGGTG
>NW_022610976.1:0-39120 GCF_000309985.2 Brassica rapa
TGCCAACTCCTATGAGATTTAATTTAACTTCCTGGTGATTCTCCCACCACTTTATGTATCCAAATCAAAGCTTCTCACAAGTGATTCATCCAGATTTGATTGGAACGACGAAGAAGCTGTGCTATTCCCAAACTGGGAAACCAGGAATCCACCTGATTGAAAGTGGGGATAACTTCTTCATCCCAAACTACTATGGATTTATTCAACTTCCTGGTGATTCTCCCACCACTTTATGTATCCAAATCAAGCTTCTCACAAAGTGATTCATCCTGGTTTGATTGGAACGACGAAGAAGGCTATTGCGCTCAAACTGGGAAACTGGAAATCACCTGATTTGAAAGTGGGATAACTTCTTCATGCCCAACTCCTATGAGATTTATTTACACTTCCTGGTGATTCCCACCACTTTATGTATCCAAATCAAGCTTCTCACAAAAGTGATTCATCCAGGTTTGATTGGAACGACGAAGAAGCTGTGCTATTCCCAAACTGGGAAACTGGAATCACCTGATTTGAAAGTGGGATAACTTCTTTTGCCAAACCCTATGAGATTTATTCAACTTCCTGGTGATTCTCCACCACTTTATGTATCCAAATCAAGCTTCTCACAAAGTGATTCATCCTGGTTTGATTGGAACGACGAATAAGCTGCCCTATTCCCAAACTGGGAAACTGGAATCACCTGATTTGAAAGTGGGATAACTTCTTCATCCCAACTCCTATGAGATTTATTCAACTTCCTGGTGATTCTCCACCACTTTATGTATCCAAATCAGGCTTCTCACAAAGAGATTCATCCAGGTATGATTGGAACGACGAATAAGCTGTCCTATTCCCAAACTGGAAAACTGGAATCACCTGATTTGAAAGTGGGATAACTTCTTCATCCCAACTCCTATGAGATTTATTCAACTTCCTGGTGATTCTCCACCACTTTATGTATCCAAATCAAGCTTCTCACAAATTGATTCATCCTGTTTTGATTGGAACGACGAAGAAGCTGTGCTATTCCCAAACTGGGAAACTGGAATAACCTGATGTGAAAGTGGGATCACTTCTTCTTGCCAACTCCTATGAGATTTATTCAACTTCCTGGTGATTCTCCACCACTTTATGTATCCAAATCAAGCTTCGCACAAAGAGATTCATCCAGGTTTGATTGGAACGACGAATAAGCTGTCCTATTCCCAAACTGGAAAACTGGAATCACCTGATTTGAAAGTGGGATAACTTCTTCATCCCAACTCCTATGAGATTTTTTCAACTTCCTGGTGATTCTCCACCAGTTTATGTATCCAAATCAAGCTTCTCACAAAGTGATTCATCCAGGTTTGATTGGAACGACGAAGAAGCTGTGCTATTCCCAAACTGGGAAACTGAAATCACCTGATTTGAAAGGGGGATAACTTCTTCTTGCCAACTCCTATGAGATTTATTCAACTTCCTGGTGATTCTCCACCACTTTATGTATCCAAATCAAGCTTCTCACAAAGTGATTCATCCTGGTTTGATTGGAAAGACGAAGAAGCTGTGCTATTCCCAAACTGGGAAACTGGAATCACCTGATTTGAAAGTGGGATAACTTCTTCTTGCCAACTCCTATGAGATTTATTCAACTTCCTGGTGATTCTCCACCACTTTATGTATCCAAATCAAGCTTCTCACAAAGAGATTCATCCAGATTTGATTGGAACGACGAATAAGCTGTCCTATTCCCAAACTGGAAAACTGGAATCACCTGATTTGAAAGTGGGATAACTTCTTCATCCCAACTCCTATAAGATTTATTCAACTTCCTGGTGATTCTCCACCACTTTATGTATCCATATCAAGCTTCTCACAAAGTGATTCATCCTGTTTTGATTGGAACGACGAAGAAGCTGTGCTATTCCCACACTGGGAAACTGGAATAACCTGATTTGAAAGTGGGATCACTTCTTCTTGCCAACTCCTATGAGATTTATTCAACTTCCTGGTGATTCTCCACCAGTTTATGTATCTAAATCAAGCTTCTCACAAAGAGATTCATCTTGGTTTGATTGGAACGACGAAGAAGCTGTCCTATTCCCAAACTGGGAAACTGGAATCACTTGATTTGAAAGTGGGATAACTTCTTCATCCAAGCTGCTATGAGATTTATTCAACTTCCTGGTGATTCTCCAGCACTTTATGTATCCAAATCAAGCTTCTCACAAAGTGATTCATCCTGTTTTGATTGGAACGACGAAGAAGCTGTGCCTTTCCCAAACTGGGAAACTGGAATAAATGGGAAACTGGAATAACCTGATTTGAAAGTGGGGTCACTTCTTCTTGCCAACTCCTATGAGATTTATTAAACTTCCTGGTGATTCTCCACCACTTTATGTATCCAAATCAATCTGCTCACAAAGAGATTCATCCAGGTTTGATTGGAACGACGAATAAGCTGTGCTATTCCCAAACTGGGAAACTGGAATCACCTGATTTGAAAGTGGGATAACTTCTTCATCCCAACTCCTATGAGATTTATTCAACTTCCTGGTGATTCTCCACCACTTTATGTATCCAAATCAAGCTTCTCACAAAGTGATTCATCCTGGTTTGATTGGAACGACGAATAAGCTGCCCTATTCCCAAACTGGGAAACTGGAATCACCTGATTTGAAAGTGGTATAACTTCTTCATCCCAACTCCTATGAGATTTATTCAACTTCCTGGTTATTCTCCACCACTTTATGTATCCAAATCAAGCTTCTCACAAAGTGATTCTGTAACGACCCGGTTTTCTTAACCAGAATTGGTTTGATTTTCCCTTTAATTAATTTGGATTGAACCAAACCATTTTCCTAAACCAAGCCTTATATATAATCGTATATATCTTTTTCCCCTAATAGAAAAGCCCTAGCCGTATTCCTATGCAGCCATCTCCATCATCTTGTTCCTTGATCTCTCCTTATTTCATTTGCTTCTCTTCTTCTCTTTAATCATTGGTCATGAGCTCGAGCGTTTTGGCAACGGAGAAGACGTGATGCTGTCACCATTGCAGTCATAACCAGCCTTCGCCGTTCAGCGCTCGGAGTGGTCCACCGGAGGATTGTTCTTAACAAGTCACCACCGGATCAATCGTAGATGATGTCCATGGAATCACCCCTTGTTCACATTGGTGTATGTGGTGAACGGTGACGCGGAGGAGAAGACGCTTTCATGAATCGGAGCCGCCTTCCTCACCACCACCGCTTGTGGATCTGTACCACCGTGAGCTGTGCGTCAGCGGTGGTGTAGTCATGTCGTCGGAGTTGCGGCTCCGTCAAGACCAAGTGGTCTCAAGGTTTTAAGCGATGCCTTGCTCGTTTCTTGCGCAAGAAAGCCATCATTGAACCTTAGGTTTGATCACCTTCCTCACGTTCTTTTAAATGTCACGTGACATACCAATTTATGTGCCAATTATTATTTTTTTTGTTAATTCTTTGTTGTATTTATTTGTCTCTTATTTTGATGTGGTGCATCGTTGGCGAGATCGAGATCCACGGTGAAACCTTAGCTTTCTTGCTGATCGAGTCATCTCGTTTATTGTCGGATATTTTTCTGGCTTTCCGTTATGGCTAAGGTGAGGGCTATCCCATTAAATCCCGAGCTAGTTTAGTACTACTATTATGGAAAGTTTAGTTTCGAAACATGATCTGTCTCTGTGAATTGAGTCTGTTTGAGAGTCTTGTTTGTTTATTATTACTATTGATTGTTAAACCGGAAATAGGATAATAGAGGATTCAACAGTTGACTGAATTGAATGAATTAAACTGTTATTTATATATGTATATACATAAGTCTGTTATGAGATTGCGGGGCACAAAGATGTTGTGCTAACGGCGCATTGTATGGAGATTGCGGGACACAGAGACGTTTGTGTTAGCGGCACATTGTATGGAGATTGCGGGGCATATGGACGTCTATGCTAGCAGCGCATTGTATGAGGGATTGCGGGGTACAAAGACGTTTGTACTAGCGGCGCATAGGTGATTGCGGGGTACAAGGATGGACTCTTGTACTAGCGGCGCATAGAGTTATATATTTATATCCGTATAAGGAGAATGCGGGGTGTGTGATCTAGTTATGCACTATCAGCGCATTTGATGTTTTATGTGGTGTATTAGACACCGTGTTTGTTTCATGCTAGAGCTAGGCCTACATAGTCGTAGTGCTATGTACTGAGTCAGTGGTTTGTGGTCTAGCATCCCACACCTCACGGAGTAACTCCCCTGTTACTCACCCCTCTTTCTTCCCCTTTCAGGTGAGACCGACAGGCAGGAGTGATTGCTATCGGATTGGTGCTTTGGGAGTTTTATTTCTTTAATTTTCAGACTTGCGGTTTTTATGACTTTATCGATATTTTCGGGTTTTATTATATTATTTGAATTTACGACTTTGGAGTTGATTTTAGAGAAGTAATAAATGGAGATTTTGGACTTTGTATTTATTTATTTTATTTTGGAAATTAAGGGTGTTACAATTTGGTATCAGAGCGGGGTTCCGTCCCGGTTCTGACCCGGGATGGCGATTTATGGGACTCGGATTTCAACAATTTTCAATGTTTCGGGATTGGGAATTTTGTCAAAAAAAAAAATAACAACCTTTTGTCCAGCATCTCTCGGTTAGTTGTTAGCATTTTTTTTTACACTTTTATTTTTTCAGGAGAAGACCAAGTTCAGTTCGTTAATTTCCATTGTTTGTTTTTATCTCTTGTTATTATTTCTTTCGTAGCCGTTGAAGTTCTTCTCGGGTTCCGTCTTGGAATTCGGGACGAATTCCGGTTAAGTGGGGAAGAATTGTAACGACCCGGTTTTCTTAACCAGAATTGGTTTGATTTTCCCTTTAATTAATTTGGATTGAACCAAACCATTTTCCTAAACCAAGCCTTATATATAATCGTATATATCTTTTTCCCCTAATAGAAAAGCCCTAGCCGTATTCCTATGCAGCCATCTCCATCATCTTGTTCCTTGATCTCTCCTTATTTCATTTGCTTCTCTTCTTCTCTTTAATCATTGGTCATGAGCTCGAGCGTTTTGGCAACGGAGAAGACGTGATGCTGTCACCATTGCAGTCATAACCAGCCTTCGCCGTTCAGCGCTCGGAGTGGTCCACCGGAGGATTGTTCTTAACAAGTCACCACCGGATCAATCGTAGATGATGTCCATGGAATCACCCCTTGTTCACATTGGTGTATGTGGTGCACGGTGACGCGGAGGAGAAGAAGCTTTCATGAATCGGAGCCGCCTTCCTCACCACCACCGCTTGTGGATCTGTACCACCGTGAGCTGTGCGTCAGCGGTGGTGTAGTCATGTCGTCGGAGTTGCGGCTCCGTCAAGACCAAGTGGTCTCAAGGTTTTAAGCGATGCCTTGCTCGTTTCTTGCGCAAGAAAGCCATCATTGAACCTTAGGTTTGATCACCTTCCTCACGTTCTTTTAAATGTCACGTGACATACCAATTTATGTGCCAATTGTTATTTTTTTTGTTAATTCTTTGTTGTATTTATTTGTCTCTTATTTTGATGTGGTGCATCGTTGGCGAGATCGAGATCCACGGTGAAACCTTAGCTTTCTTGCTGATCGAGTCATCTCGTTTATTGTCGGATCTTTTTCTGGCTTTCCGTTATGGCTAAGGTGAGGGCTATCCCATTAAATCCCGAGCTAGTTTAGTACTACTATTATGGAAAGTTTAGTTTCGAAACATGATCCGTATCTGTGAATTGAGTCTGTTTGAGAGTCTTGTTTGTTTATTATTACTATTGATTGTTAAACCGGAAATAGGATAATAGAGGATTCAACGGTTGACTGAATTGAATGAATTAAACTGTTATTTATATATGTATATACATAAGTCTGTTATGAGATTGCGGGGCACAAAGATGTTGTGCTAACGGCACATTGTATGGAGATTGCGGGACACAGAGACGTTTGTGTTAGCGGCGCATTGTATGGAGATTGCGGGGCATATGGACGTCTATGCTAGCGGCGCATTGTATGAGGGATTGCGGGGTACAAAGACGTTTGTACTAGCGGCGCATAGGTGATTGCGGGGTACAAGGATGGACTCTTGTACTAGCGGCGCATAGAGTTATATATTTATATCCGTATAAGGAGAATGCGGGGTGTGTGATCTAGTTATGCACTATCAGCGCATTTGATGTTTTATGTGGTGTATTAGACACCGTGTTTGTTTCATGCTAGAGCTAGGCCTACATAGTCGTAGTGCTATGTACTGAGTCAGTGGTTTGTGGTCTAGCATCCCACAACTCACGGAGTAACTCCCCTGTTACTCACCCCTCTTTCTTCCCCCTTTCAGGTGAGACCGACAGGCAGGAGTGATTGCTATCGGATTGGTGCTTTGGGAGTTTTATTTCTTTAATTTTCAGACTTGCGGTTTTTATGACTTTATCGATATTTTCGGGTTTTATTATATTATTTGAATTTACGACTTTGGAGTTGATTTTAGAGAAGTAATAAATGGAGATTTTGGACTTTGTATTTATTTATTTTATTTTGGAAATAAGGGTGTTACAATTTGGTATCAGAGCGGGGTTCCGTCCCGGTTCTGACCCGGGATGGCGATTTATGGGACTCGGATTTCAACAATTTTCAATGTTTCGGGATTGGGAATTTTGTCAAAAAAAAAAATAACAACCTTTTGTCCAGCATCTCTCGGTTAGTTGTTAGCATTTTTTTTTACTCTTTTATTTTTTCAGGAGTAGATCAGTTCGTTAATTTCCATTGTTTGTTTTTATCTCTTGTTATTATTTCTTTCGTAGCCGTTGAAGTTCTTCTCGGGTTCCGTCTTGGAATTCGGGACGAATTCCGGTTAAGTGGGGAAGAATTGTAACGACCCGGTTTTCTTAACCAGAATTGGTTTGATTTTCCTTTTAATTAATTTGGATTGAACCAAACCATTTTCCTAAACCAAGCCTTATATATAATCGTATATATCTTTTTCCCCTAATAGAAAAGCCCTAGCCGTATTCCTATGCAGCCATCTCCATCATCTTGTTCCTTGATCTCTCCTTATTTCATTTGCTTCTCTTCTTCTCTTTAATCATTGGTCATGAGCTCGAGCGTTTTGGCAACGGAGAAGACGTGATGCTGTCACCATTGCAGTCATAACCAGCCTTCGCCGTTCAGCGCTCGGAGTGGTCCACCGGAGGATTGTTCTTAACAAGTCACCACCGGATCAATCGTAGATGATGTCCATGGAATCACCCCTTGTTCACATTGGTGTATGTGGTGAACGGTGACGCGGAGGAGAAGACGCTTTCATGAATCGGAACCGCCTTCCTCACCACCACCGCTTGTGGATCTGTACCACCGTGAGCTGTGCGTCAGCGGTGGTGTAGTCATGTCGTCGGAGTTGCGGCTCCGTCAAGACCAAGTGGTCTCAAGGTTTTAAGCGATGCCTTGCTCGTTTCTTGCGCAAGAAAGCCATCATTGAACCTTAGGTTTGATCACCTTCCTCACGTTCTTTTAAATGTCACGTGACATACCAATTTATGTGCCAATTGTTATTTTTTTTGTTAATTCTTTGTTGTATTTATTTGTCTCTTATTTTGATGCGGTGCATCGTTGGCGAGATCGAGATCCACGGTGAAACCTTAGCTTTCTTGCTGATCGAGTCATCTCGTTTATTGTCGGATCTTTTTCTGGCTTTCCGTTATTGTAATAACCCTCACGAGCCAGTTAATTTTTGGTCGAGAAAAACTCCGCTCGACCAGTTTGGAGTTGGTCGATCAGATTTAAAAATAAAGTCGACCCGGTGAATTAATACCTCGACGGGACTTTCTTGTGGTCGAAAGGCCTCTCACTGATAGTTCTGGTAGAGTGTTAATAATGTTGGTCGAATTTTATTTAAGCTAGGCAAGCTTAGTTGAAAGCAAGACGATATTCGAAGGATGAGAAATTTTAGTCGAAAACTGTCCGAAATTGTCGTTAAATTTCTTAACTAAATTCCAACCAGTCTAATACCTTCACCAGCTATTCTTCTTGCTTTCTCAGTAAATCAGTCACATGAGCTGCACCTACCTGCTTGCTTGCTTCACTAAAGTCACATGAAAGTCACAAGCTGGTTGCTTGTTTAATAAAAACAAAATAATCTTTCTTCAAAGGAGGCAAAGGACAGCAACTTGCTTTGGTTTAAGTAAACCCTCACCTGAAGCAACTTCTTATGTTATAAAACACCATCTTCTCTCCTCTAGACGTTCATAACCTGCAAGAAAAACCAGAGAAAAATTCAGAGAGAAAGAGAGAAAGAAGAGAAAAAAATTTGTGAGAAAAACTAGTTGAAAAATTCAGAAACAAAATTCAGAGAAGAGAATTGAGCATGTACAAACCTTTCTCACCATCATGTGACTTTATCCAGTGTGTACTGGTGTGGTTAAGAGCTGAAGGTTTGGTGTCCAAGAGTTTAGAATCACCCATATTCTTCAGCCTTTGATTTTGATCGGTAAGATGGTTGTGGATCAGTTTCTTTGAGAAGTTTTGTTGGTTTGCCTACACTGGATATAAATTCTGAATAAATCCAACCATGGATTCTTGTGGTATTGATCAGGTTAATTCGTGGTTAACTTGAAGAGAGACAACCAGTCAAGTTTAATTAGTTGAGTAAAACCGGTAAGCTTCAGCCTCTTGATTCAGCTATGTTTTGATGAGAACCAATTGCTGTATGTTGGTTAACCTGTCAGGATCAGTTGTCTAAGGTCTTGTTCTCTTCAGTCTTGGTTGGTTTATGATTTAATCAGTCTCATAGAACCAGTAGACGAACTGATAAGAATTATGGGAATTAAACCGAACTGATTTGATCTTGTTTAGAACTGAAATGAGCTGAGTATGTTCTGATCTGATCTGAGCCGAGCTGAACATGGTATCAATCTGTCTTGAACCGAACTGATATGAGAGAACTGAACTGAAATGTTATGAACTGAGTTGAGTTTCTTCTTGAACCAGACTAGTGAACCTTATGTTCCAACTGTTATGTTTTGAATTCAGATGGCCAAGGAGAGTATTCGAATCAGCCGGATCCTTATGATGGTTCTGAACCGAGAGTGATCCAGAAGTGAAGTGTGATTAGCTTGAGCTCGAGTCTAGTCTTCCTTAGCCAATCTCATGGATTTAAAGGTGAGTCTAGATGATGAATGAATTATGAATGAGTATGCATGATTGCATATTGAATATTGAATATTGAATATGGTTGATTAATTAAGAATTAATCATGAATTAATTAAGGGATAATCATTGATTAATTAAGGATTAATCATGGATTAATTAAGGAGTAATTATGGTTGATTGATTAAGTATTCTCCCTTGATCTATATTTATATATGAAGTATTTATCTAGTTTAAATACTTAAGAATTAATAAGAATAATTCTTTGAGGTTATCCCGAGCCTTAGTACTTGTTCTCAAGTACTAATCTATAAGTATTCTATTAATAAGTGTGAATCATGTGAAGTCTTATTGTATACTCACTCTCCCGAAAGTCCCGCATTACCGTGAATTGGTCCTGCGATATGGATCAAGGTCATGAAGACACGATGATGGGGTCGCACCCTGGAGGCCGTGTAACTGCATGCAGCGTTGGATGTTCTATCTTGGAATATCTGATGGAGATGATGGTTATATTTATTCCCCGTTAGGCTCGGTTAGCCTTGGTGGTTTTCCGGGTTTAGCATATATATATATATATATATATTAAGAGTATGAGTGATTGGCGGGTATTGTGGAGGTGATGTTTAAGATAGATTCACATGGATGGATTGAGAGGCCTTATAATTATATTAATTATGGAATATAATTCCACTGCATTCAAATGGTGTCGCTTGCTCGGGATACTATTGATATGTGTTTGGGTGTGGGATTAGACTCACTGAGTAAACTAGTTACTCATGACTCATTTGATATGCAGGTAACCAGTAGGTGGGAGACCTTTACTCTAGGACGGGAAGGAACGGCATTAGCCAGCGGTAGTTTTATTATCCTTGCAGTCGTTTTGATATACTTTATGTATAAGGTTTGTTGACCGAAAACCTCGAGGTTAATCTATAAGATTTTGTAAGATTCTTTTAAATGAATAAGTATATAGTGTATAAAGAATGTTTTTAAAGTACGGGTTCCAAATGATATTAGTCCTTGTCCGGACGAACCAACTATTGGGTATTACTCTTAAGGTTGTAAAGCCTCGGGTTGTACCTAATAGGATATGTGTACTTAGGCGGTTGGCCTAAGGTACCTGGATTCATTTCGGGAACTTCGGGTTAGTCGTTTATGTACACATTGTGGCTTCTCGGTTTGGTTTCAGTTACGAGTGATCGGCTGTGCATGTTCTTGTTTGATTGTTGCACGGCTGGTCGAGTCAACTTATACTTAGACCAGATCGGGGGTGTCACAAAGGTGGTATCAGAGCATGGTTATACGATGCTTGAATGGGACTTGTTTCAAACGTTTTTCGAGTCAAAATGAGTCGCAAGGATAATTAGGATGTGCTGGCTAGTTCCTTCATCTTAGGATAGATAGTCATGGGTAGTTACCTTACTGTTATCTTTCATACGAGATGCATCAAGACAAGCTCGACGGAGTGGAGTGTTCTTACCAATTTTGATCCTGTCAAGATCGAGATTCCTACAATCATGATTGAGCTTTCTACCGTCATGATTCGGTTTGTTATCGTCATGTTTTGGTTCAATCCGGTCATGGTTCAATCCATTATCATCATGCTCGGGTGAGCTAACGACGTGCTCATGTTTGCTACCATCATGCTCGGAGTTGGTATCATCATGCTTTCCCGCGGTTCCAACAATTTCTAGTGTGGATACCGATATTCAAAGATATATGAGACAGAGTTGACACATCAATTACATCTTCGGCCCATGTTTTATTGAAGTCAAAGTTGACGTTGTTGGTTATGATCCGGTTCAGAATATCCGACTTCATATGACTTATTCTTTCGGCTGCTCAGTTCAATCCAGCTTATGCCCAAATGTACCAGAACCAGAGACGTACAAGCCTGATTGATTCAGCACTTGTTTCAATCTTAACGTTGGTGGCGGAGATAGTTCAGCAGTAGTACAAGACGATGGACGCACCAGCACCATTCAGTTGCAACAAGACATCTTGAAGTTTGTGAACAAGATAAAGAAGTTGGGACAACACCGACAAGTACTAAACCATTTGATGTAGATTTTGTATAGAGGAAGATTTCGAATGCAACACTAGGAGCAGAACAACTAACATGGCCCATTGTTCACAAAATTGCAAGAAATATATTGAACCATACATCATCAAGAATGATACAGTAAGTTGGTGATTAAGCGTCAAGCATCATTTGGGAAATGTTAGTCCAAGTTAGGCGGATTTCTTTCAAGAGTTCAAGATGGAGTGTTTTCTACCCAAAACATGGGACCGAGATGGAGTTCGCACAGTGAGATGTTTCCGCCAAGATTTTGAAGTCAAGTTAATCTGATTTATCCATTATGGTTTGGAGGATGAGGTAAAGATCATGAAGATGTACTATTGTGACTTAGCCATTAATCTCAGAGTAACCCAAACTATAAAGCTTAAGAGCTATGAGGAGTTGGTGGAGGATCACATGAATTCTATAGAAGCCGTTTTTACTGAAGAAGTTTACCAAGTCATGCAGATTATTTAACTATCAACCTATTCAGATAGAAGGTCAGTTTCAAGTAATGAATCAAGAAAGTCGATGGAGATAATTTTTGTTGGACGTTTCATCAGATCAAGACCGAGGACCCTGAGTTGTTTTGGTTTTGGCTAGAAAGGAGAGTAAGGTGATGATTGTTCAAGAATATAAAATCCTCGATCGCTTACGTCATTTGCGCTTCGGTGGTGCCAGTAATGAGTACAGAGGTTATCCTACCATGGCCCATGAAGTTACCCGATCTTTTTACCTATACCTAGGGTACCGCTTGTTTAACTTGTTCGCTTTCCTTACCATTAGTCACTAACTAAGTGTTTGGCTATTTGGGTAGAGCCTACACTTTATAGTTGCCTGGACCGTCAAAACCTCTGAAAAGGTCCAATCACAGGTTTGCTTCTTATCCCATTGCGTGTTGTGTGCATTTTAAAAATTGATGAATGATTAAATAAATTAGTGAAGGAGTGATCAAGGTGTCGTATGAGACCTTGCCTATGGACGGAATTTTCCGCCCATATTGTGTTTGATGCGGGAACAACACATAGATGTAGTTCTCGGGTAGTGTCATTGTTCTAGGAAGGATTCACTTTAGTGAATTCAGGTACACTGTTCTTATTCGTGGAAGTACTGGCTGCCATTTAGAGTTATGGTATGCCTTCGTATCCCATCCCCATTCCTTAGTACTTCCATTAGAGCGGTTTGTTTCTATCTAGAATGAAGATTGGCTATCTAGTTATCGAGCTCAATTAGGATGTTGTTGAGGAAGGAAGTCTTTGAGAGATGACCAGTTACCGTTGGCCTGCAGTCGTATTCTACTAAGTGTTGGAGCCTCGCTCATATCAGTCTGGAGAGAATAGATAGCCTTCAAGATTGCAAGTAGAAAATCAGATGGCTTATTCATTCGTATTTGAGGAACTCAGTTGAACGATGAGAATCTAAGGAATTCATAGAAGGAACTGGGTGAAGAGAATTTTGAAGAATAGTATGAGGACTGTGTCATGTACAAGTTCATAAAGTGGAGATGTGGGAGAAGGAACCCAAATTCAACCTAAACTTAAGCAGATGTGAAGTAAATCCCAAGGAAGAATTAAGAGTGCAAGGAAAAAGGTATAACCATAAGGCATATGGGAATGCTCAAGTTGTTAAGAGATTAGAAGATGTATTAACAGAGAAAGTGTGAAGTCATCATACAAGAGTACTTCGTTGGTAAATCATGTTTGGTATAGGCGGACTTGTTGATTCCTCAGTTACTAGACAGAAGAAGGAAATCAGAAAGTAATAGAACAAGACTTGGATATGCGAAACTTCAGTGAGATTGAGTCGTTCAGAAGTTTTTGAAGAGTATCTCAGATAGATAAGAAGGGTATGGAATACTGTAAGGGAAATCATTCCTGGAATAAGTGTGTGTGTGTGTATTTGAGAGTGGCACCCTTGGTCTGAATCATGTTAGTGTGATTGATCGTGCATGTTCTTGTTTGATTGTTGCACGGTTAATCAAGTTGACATTGACCAGACTGAAGATGTTACCTTCACGTATGGCACATCACCTGACGTTCCATATTTCCATGTTATTGAACTGGAGGAAAGCAGATAGAAAGGTTTCAGAAGTAATGGTATTCAGAGATTCAACGATGTCAAAGGAAGTATGTAGACCGCAGTATATGAAAGTTATGTGCGATGAAGAATTGGTTATCGTGAAAGTGTTTGCTCAGAAAAGAAAGAATTATTTTAGAAAAGTTGGGGAAATCCACAAATCTGTTATTTGGTATGTACCGAGTTGTTCAGAATTGAAATGGTTATCTGTTGACCGGAACTTCTTTTATTTATGCTATTGGTGAGCCGATTTTGCGTAATCTTATATCAGACCCAGTATGATAGAACTGCAGAGACAAGAAAACTTGTAACCCTATTTAGCATATCCTAAAGGTCCTTTGCGGATAGGTGAGCACCATATCAGAAGATTGGAGAAAAGGAATAATTTGTAAAAGTTCAAGTATTTGGGGAACCATCAGTTGTTTTGACACGGGCAGATGAGGATAAGTTCAGAGTTGGTTATCTTAAACTTCTTGCAGAGACTCCAGTGTTCAGTAAAAGTCTGTACAGCTATGTTTTGAGAATTCGGGGACGAATTCTTATAAGGGGGGAAGAATGTAATAACCCTCACGAGCCAGTTAATTTTTGGTCGAGAAAAACTCCGCTCGACCAGTTTGGAGTTGGTCGATCAGATTTAAAAATAAAGTCGACCCGGTGAATTAATACCTCGACGGGACTTTCTTGTGGTCGAAAGGCCTCTCACTGATAGTTCTGGTAGAGTGTTAATAATGTTGGTCGAATTTTATTTAAGCTAGGCAAGCTTAGTTGAAAGCAAGACGATATTCGAAGGATGAGAAATTTTAGTCGAAAACTGTCCGAAATTGTCGTTAAATTTCTTAACTAAATTCCAACCAGTCTAATACCTTCACCAGCTATTCTTCTTGCTTTCTCAGTAAATCAGTCACATGAGCTGCACCTACCTGCTTGCTTGCTTCACTAAAGTCACATGAAAGTCACAAGCTGGTTGCTTGTTTAATAAAAACAAAATAATCTTTCTTCAAAGGAGGCAAAGGACAGCAACTTGCTTTGGTTTAATAAACCCTCACCTGAAGCAACTTCTTATGTTATAAAACACCATCTTCTCTCCTCTAGACGTTCATAACCTGCAAGAAAAACCAGAGAAAAATTCAGAGAGAAAGAGAGAAAGAAGAGAAAAAAATTTGTGAGAAAAACTAGTTGAAAAATTCAGAAACAAAATTCAGAGAAGAGAATTGAGCATGTACAAACCTTTCTCACCATCATGTGACTTTATCCAGTGTGTACTGGTGTGGTTAAGAGCTGAAGGTTTGGTGTCCAAGAGTTTAGAATCACCCATATTCTTCAGCCTTTGATTTTGATCGGTAAGATGGTTGTGGATCAGTTTCTTTGAGAAGTTTTGTTGGTTTGCCTACACTGGATATAAATTCTGAATAAATCCAACCATGGATTCTTGTGGTATTGATCAGGTTAATTCGTGGTTAACTTGAAGAGAGACAACCAGTCAAGTTTAATTAGTTGAGTAAAACCGGTAAGCTTCAGCTCTTGATTCAGCTATGTTTTGATGAGAACCAATTGCTGTATGTTGGTTAACCTGTCAGGATCAGTTGTCTAAGGTCTTGTTCTCTTCAGTCTTGGTTGGTTTATGATTTAATCAGTCTCATAGAACCAGTAGACGAACTGATAAGAATTATGGGAATTAAACCGAACTGATTTGATCTTGTTTAGAACTGAAATGAGCTGAGTATGTTCTGATCTGATCTGAGCCGAGCTGAACATGGTATCAATCTGTCTTGAACCGAACTGATATGAGAGAACTGAACTGAAATGTTATGAACTGAGTTGAGTTTCTTCTTGAACCAGACTAGTGAACCCTTATGTTCCAACTGTTATGTTTTGAATTCAGATGGCCAAGGAGAGTATTCGAATCAGCCGGATCCTTATGATGGTTCTGAACCGAGAGTGATCCAGAAGTGAAGTGTGATTAGCTTGAGCTCGAGTCTAGTCTTCCTTAGCCAATCTCATGGATTTAAAGGTGAGTCTAGATGATGAATGAATTATGAATGAGTATGCATGATTGCATATTGAATATTGAATATTGAATATGGTTGATTAATTAAGAATTAATCATGAATTAATTAAGGGATAATCATTGATTAATTAAGGATTAATCATGGATTAATTAAGGAGTAATTATGGTTGATTGATTAAGTATTCTCCATTGATCTATATTTATATATGAAGTATTTATCTAGTTTAAATACTTAAGAATTAATAAGAATAATTCTTTGAGGTTATCCCGAGCCTTAGTACTTGTTCTCAAGTACTAATCTATAAGTATTCTATTAATAAGTGTGAATCATGTGAAGTCTTATTGTATACTCACTCTCCCGAAAGTCCCGCATTACCGTGAATTGGTCCTGCGATATGGATCAAGGTCATGAAGACACGATGATGGGGTCGCACCCTGGAGGCCGTGTAACTGCATGCAGCGTTGGATGTTCTATCTTGGAATATCTGATGGAGATGATGGTTATATTTATTCCCCGTTAGGCTCGGTTAGCCTTGGTGGTTTTCCGGGTTTAGCATATATATATATATATATATATAAGAGTATGAGTGATTGGCGGGTATTGTGGAGGTGATGTTTAAGATAGATTCACATGGATGGATTGAGAGGCCTTATAATTATATTAATTATGGAATATAATTCCACTGCATTCAAATGGTGTCGCTTGCTCGGGATACTATTGATATGTGTTTGGGTGTGGGATTAGACTCACTGAGTAAACTAGTTACTCATGACTCATTTGATATGAAGGTAACCAGTAGGTGGGAGACCTTTACTCTAGGACGGGAAGGAACGACATTAGCCAGCGGTAGTTTTAGTATCCTTGCAGTCGTTTTGATATACTTTATGTATAAGGTTTGTTGACCGAAAACCTCGAGGTTAATCTATAAGATTTTGTAAGATTCTTTTAAATGAATAAGTATATAGTGTATAAAGAATGTTTTTAAAGTACGGGTTCCAAGTGATATTAGTCCTTGTCCGGACGAACCAACTATTGGGTATTACTCTTAAGGTTGTAAAGCCTCGGGTTGTACCTAATAGGATATGTGTACTTAGGCGGTTGGCCTAAGGTACCTGGATTCATTTCGGGAACTTCGGGTTAGTCGTTTATGTACACATTGTGGCTTCTCGGTTTGGTTTCAGTTACGAGTGATCGGCTGTGCATGTTCTTGTTTGATTGTTGCACGGCTGGTCGAGTCAACTTATACTTAGACCAGATCGGGGGTGTCACAGTTATGGCTAAGGTGAGGGCTATCCCATTAAATCCCGAGCTAGTTTAGTACTACTATTATGGAAAGTTTAGTTTCGAAACATGATCCGTCTCTGTGAATTGAGTCTGTTTGAGAGTCTTGTTTGTTTATTATTACTATTGATTGTTAAACCGGAAATAGGATAATAGAGGATTCAACGGTTGACTGAATTGAATGAATTAAACTGTTATTTATATATGTATATACATAAGTCTGTTATGAGATTGCGGGGCACAAAGATGTTGTGCTAACGGCGCATTGTATGGAGATTGCGGGACACAGAGACGTTTGTGTTAGCGGCGCATTGTATGGAGATTGCGGGGCATATGGACGTCTATGCTAGCGGCGCATTGTATGAGGGATTGCGGGGTACAAAGACGTTTGTACTAGCGGCGCATAGGTGATTGCGGGGTACAAGGATGGGCTCTTGTACTAGCGGCGCATAGAGTTATATATTTATATCCGTATAAGGAGAATGCGGGGTGTGTGATCTAGTTATGCACTATCAGCGCATTTGATGTTTTATGTGGTGTATTAGACACCGTGTTTGTTTCATGCTAGAGCTAGGCCTACATAGTCGTAGTGCTATGTACTGAGTCAGTGGTTTGTGGTCTAGCATCCCACAACTCACGGAGTAACTCCCCTGTTACTCACCCCTCTTTCTTCCCCCTTTCAGGTGAGACCGACAGGCAGGAGTGATTGCTATCGGATTGGTGCTTTGGGAGTTTTATTTCTTTAATTTTCAGACTTGCGGTTTTTATGACTTTATCGATATTTTCGGGTTTTATTATATTATTTGAATTTACGACTTTGGAGTTGATTTTAGAGAAGTAATAAATGGAGATTTTGGACTTTGTATTTATTTATTTTATTTTGGAAAATAAGGGTGTTACAATTTGGTATCAGAGCGGGGTTCCGTCCCGGTTCTGACCTGGGATGGCGATTTATGGGACTCGGATTTCAACAATTTTCAATGTTTCGGGATTGGGAATTTTGTCAAAAAAAAAAATAACAACCTTTTGTCCAGCATCTCTCGGTTAGTTGTTAGCATTTTTTTTTACTCTTTTATTTTTTCAGGAGAAGATCAAGTTCAGTTCGTTAATTTCCATTGTTTGTTTTTATCTCTTGTTATTATTTCTTTCGTAGCCGTTGAAGTTCTTCTCGGGTTCCGTCTTGGAATTCGGGACGAATTCCGGTTAAGTGGGGAAGAATTGTAACGACCCGGTTTTCTTAACCAGAATTGGTTTGATTTTCATTTTAATTAATTTGGATTGAACCAAACCATTTTCCTAAACCAAGCCTTATATATAATCGTATATATCTTTTTCCCCTACTAGAAAAGCCCTAGCCGTATTCCTATGCAGCCATCTCCATCATCTTGTTCCTTGATCTCTCCTTATTTCATTTGGTTCTCTTCTTCTCTTTGATCATTGGTCATGAGCTCGAGCGTTTTGGCAACGGAGAAGACGTGATGCTGTCACCATTGCAGTCATAACCAGCCTTCGCCGTTCAGCGCTCGGAGTGGTCCACCGGAGGATTGTTCTTAACAAGTCACCACCGGATCAATCGTAGATGATGTCCATGGAATCACCCCTTGTTCACATTGGTGTATGTGGTGAACGGTGACGCGGAGGAGAAGACGCTTTCATGAATCGGAGCCGCCTTCCTCACCACCACCGCTTGTGGATCTGTACCACCGTGAGCTGTGCGTCAGCGGTGGTGTAGTCATGTCGTCGGAGTTGCGGCTTCGTCAAGACCAAGTGGTCTCAAGGTTTTAAGCGATGCCTTGCTCGTTTCTTGTGCAAGAAAGCCATCATTGAACCTTAGGTTTGATCACCTTCCTCACGTTCTTTTAAATGTCACGTGACATACCAATTTATGTGCCAATTGTTATTTTTTTTGTTAATTCTTTGTTGTATTTATTTGTCTCTTATTTTGATGTGGTGCATCGTTGGCGAGATCGAGATCCACGGTGAAACCTTAGCTTTCTTGCTGATCGAGTCATCTCGTTTATTGTCGGATCTTTTTCTGGCTTTCCGTTATGGCTAAGGTGAGGGTTATCCCATTAAATCCCGAGCTAGTTTAGTACTACTATTATGGAAAGTTTAGTTTCGAAACATGATCCGTCTCTGTGAATTGAGTCTGTTTGAGAGTCTTGTTTGTTTATTATTACTATTGATTGTTAAACCGGAAATAGGATAATAGAGGATTCAACGGTTGACTGAATTGAATGAATTAAACTGTTATTTATATATGTATGTACATAAGTCTGTTATGAGATTGCGGGGCACAAAGATGTTGTGCTAACGGCGCATTGTATGGAGATTGCGGGACACAGAGACGTTTGTGTTAGCGGCGCATTGTATGGAGATTGCGGGGCATATGGACGTCTATGCTAGTGGCGCATTGTATGAGGGATTGCGGGGTACAAAGACGTTTGTACTAGCGGCGCATAGGTGATTGCGGGGTACAAGGATGGACTCTTGTACTAGCGGCGCATAGAGTTATATATTTATATCCGTATAAGGAGAATGTGGGGTGTGTGATCTAGTTATGCACTATCAGCGCATTTGATGTTTTATGTGGTGTATTAGACACCGTGTTTGTTTCATGCTAGAGCTAGGCCTACATAGTCGTAGTGCTATGTACTGAGTCAGTGGTTTGTGGTCTAGCATCCCACACCTCACGGAGTAACTCCCCTGTTACTCACCCCTCTTTCTTCCCCCTTTCAGGTGAGACCGACAGGCAGGAGTGATTGCAATCGGATTGGTGCTTTGGGAGTTTTATTTCTTTAATTTTCAGACTTGCGGTTTTTATGACTTTATCGATATTTTCGTGTTTTATTATATTATTTGAATTTACGACTTTGGAGTTGATTTTAGAGAAGTAATAAATGGAGATTTTGGACTTTATATTTATTTATTTTATTTTGGAAAATAAGGGTGTTACAGATTCATCCTGGTTTGATTGGAAAGACGAAGAAGCTGTGCTATTCCCAAACTGGGAAACTGGAATCACCTGATTTGAAAGTGGGATAACTTCTTCTTGCCAACTCCTATGAGATTTATTCAACTTCCTGGTGATTCTCCACCACTTTATGTATCCAAATCAAGCTTCTCACAAAGAGATTCATCCAGGTTTGATTGGAACGACGAATAAGCTGTCCTATTCCCAAACTGGAAAACTGGAATCACCTGATTTGAAAGTGGGATAACTTCTTCATCCCAACTCCTATGAGATTTATTCAACTTCCTGGTGATTCACCACCACTTTATGTATCCAAATCAAGCTTCTCACAAAGAGATTCATCCTGGTTTGATTGGAACGACGAAGAAGCTGTGCTATTCCCAAACTGGGAAACTGGAATCACCTGATTTGAAAGTGGGATAACTTCTTCTTGCCAACTCCTATGAGATGTATTCAACTTCCTGGTGTTTCTCCACCACTTTATGTATCCAAATCAAGCTTCTCACAAAGTGATTCATCCAGGTTTGATTGGAACGACGAAGAAGCTGTGCTATTCCCAAACTGGGAAACTGGAATCACCTGATTTGAAAGTTGGATAACTTCTTCTTGCCAACTCCTATGAGATTTATTCAACTTCCTGGTGATTCTTCACCACTTTATGTATCCAAATCAAGCTTCTCACAAAGTGATTCATCCTGGTTTGATTGGAATGACGAATAAGCTGCCCTATTCCCAAACTAGGAAACTGGAATCACCTGATTTGAAAGTGGGATAACTTCTTCATCCCAACTCCTATGAGATTTATTCAACTTCCTGGTGATTCTCCACCACTTTATGTATCCAAATCAAGCTTCTCACAAAGAGATTCATCCAGGTTTGATTGGAACGACGAATAAGCTGTCCTATTCCCAAACTGGAAAACTGGAATCACCTGATTTGAAAGTGGGATAACTTCTTCATCCCAACTCCTATGAGATTTATTCAACTTCCTGGTGATTCTCCACCACTTTATGTATCCAAATCAAGCTTCTCACAAAGTGATTCATCCTGTTTTGATTGGAACGACGAAGAAGCTGTGCTATTCCCAAACTGGGAAACTGGAATAACCTGATTTGAAAGTGGGATCACTTCTTCTTGCCAACTCCTATGAGATTTATTCAACTTCCTGGTGATTCTCCACCAGTTTGTTGAGATGAGGAGTAGTTATGGAGGGTTGAAGTTACTTGGGTTGAGAAAGTTACCACAGTAAATATTAGTTACTGTGGTAAAAAGGGTTAAAAGGAAGTTACCTTAGTGAAAGGAGTTACTTGAGAGTGAAATGGGTAAAGGGAAACTTACCAGGAAGAGAGGAGTGTGCGCTGAGGTTAGGATAAGGTTGTGGATAAGGTGGAGAGCCTTGACAGGATGGACAGGCTGGAAAGGCAAAGCATCTCAGTCCAAGATGCCTCACACACGATCACCCTCTCATTGGCTGAGTTTGAAATGAGGAGCCTCTTCCCTTGACTCCACATGCTTAGAATAGTGATCAAATGGAAACCCTTGTATCTGATCTCTCTATATATATATTGTAACCTCATCATTAATAAGATTAAGCAAGTTATGAGTCTCTCTTAGTCTCTCTCAAAGTTTTCTCTCTAGACTCTTAATCTCATTTTATACTTTAATCTTCTCTAAACTTATTCTAATCTTCTCTAAACACTCAGATTACTCTTAACATCACTAAAAGTGACATGGTATCAGAGCCAGGTTAGTGAGAGCCTGAGGTCGTGTGAGATTCTTTGAAGTTTCAAGGTTGAAGCTTTGAAGAAACTCTTGTGTGTTCTTGTGTGTTTGAGAGTTTCTGGGTACTTTTCAAGTTCAAGACTGGTTGTGGTGTGTCATCTGAAGCTGTGTGGGTTGGAGATCGAGGCTGTGAAGGTTCTACAAGTCATTCAACTCAAGATAAAGTTTCTGAAGCTTAGAGAGTTCATCATTCAACATGGAGAGTGGGATGAACATGAACATGAAGGTAGCTGTGTGTTTCAAGGGAACCAACTACTTGGTGTGGTCTCGGATGGTGAGAACCACGGTGGGAAGCAAAGGGTTGTGGAAGCATATCACACCCGGAGAAGCTCCAAAGCTCATCACTCAAGGAGAGGATGATGGTGAGGCTGCAAGCAACGCGGCTGAGAAGTGGCATCAAGAGGACATGCTGGTGATGTCAGTGTTAAGATGAGTTCAGTATATGAGAAGAGATGACTTGAGGAGCTAAGGGAAATGGAGTTAGGAGAGGATTGGGCAAGGCCGTACAGAAGCCATACTAGGCCGTACAGATTGGGCAAGGTAACTTGACCTCGATGAACCA
The DNA here is from genome assembly GCF_000309985.2 of Brassica rapa. Taxonomy (NCBI): domain Eukaryota; kingdom Viridiplantae; phylum Streptophyta; class Magnoliopsida; order Brassicales; family Brassicaceae; genus Brassica; species Brassica rapa. The sequence continues at coordinate 21,874 of NW_022610976.1, forward strand.
AAGTTACTTAGGTAACTTTGTGTGTTGAGAAGAAGCCTTGCTTATCCTTATCTGATCAGACTGTTGCAAAAGGAAGAAGGGAGCGCACATGACAGCCTGTCCGCGGTTGGCATAAAGCAAAAGGAACCTTATCCTTAAGGAGGAAGCTTATTGGATCATTTGAATTAAAGCAAAAGCTTATCCCTTGTAATAGTGTAGTTTCCTAAACCCTAGTCTCTAATGTCGCCTCTCTATATATTGTAAACTCATGTCATTAATCAAAGTAAGCAAGTTATGAGTCTCTCTTAGTCTTTTAGTCTCTCAATGGTTCTATACTAGACTCTTAATCTCATTTCATACTCAAATCTCTTCTAAATCACTTCTAGTCTTTCTTATTCACTCAGATTACTCTACTCAATCCTAAAAGTGATATGGTATCAGAGCCAGGTTCATAGAGAACTTGGTTTCGTTGGGTTCTTTGAAGATTCAAGATTGAAGCTTTGAAGAAACAGTTTGGTGTTCTTGTGTTCTTAAGCGGTTCTGGGTAGTCTTTCTGAGTTCTATTGGTTGTTTGAGGTGTTATTGAAGTTGTGTGAAGCTGCTAGTGTTCGCTCAAGACAGTTACCTCAAGAGAAAGTTATTGAAGTCTAAAGGGTTCTACATTCAACATGGAGAGTGGGATGAACATGAACATGAAGGTGGCGGTTTGTTTCAAGGGAAACAACTATTTGGTGTGGTCTCGGATGGTGAGAACCACAGTGGGAAGCAAGGGGCTTTGGAAGCACATCACGCCAGGAGAAGCTCCAAAGCTCATCACTCAAGGAGAAGCTGAAGATGAAGCCGCAAGCAAGGTAGAAGAGAAGTGGCATCAAGAGGACATGCTGGTGATGTCTGTCCTTCATGCTTCCCTTGTGCCGGCTATTCTGGATGCATACAGCTACTGTGAGTCTGCTAAAGAGCTGTGGGATACCTTGAAGAAGGTGTATGGCAACACTTCAAACCTAAGCCGAGTGTTTGAAGTGAAGCAAGCTATCAACAACCTCGTACAAGAAGACATGGAGTTCACTAAGCATCTAGGAAGATTCAGAAGTCTCTGGTCCGAAATGGAGATGCTCAGGCCGAGCACAACTGATGCTGATGAGCTTAACAAGAGGAGAGAGCAAGATAAGGTCTTTGGGCTCCTCCTCACCCTAAACCCGGCATACAACGGTCTCATCCAGCACCTGCTTAGGGAGGACACTCTACCTGACCTTGAGGATGTGTGTGCGCGGATTCAGAAGGAGCAAGGCTCCATTGGGCTGTTTGCAAAGAAAGGAGACCTTTCCCTTGCAAGCCAAGCAACTCAAGAGGAGGGGAGTGAAGCTCCGCAAGCAAACAAGGCTGCTGCGCATGGGAAGTTTGAGGAGAGGAGGTTCAATGGGAACTGTGATCACTGCAAGAAGCATAGCCACAAGAAGAGCCAATGCTGGATCCTTCACCCACACCTCAAGCCGGCAAAGTTCATGAAGGACCGTGAGGCAAGGGCTAATGCATCAGATGGAACGGGTGGAGCTGGTACAAGCAAAGGAAAGGAGATAGATGGGCGTGAGGCAGGTGATGGGAAGTCTCTTGTAGCCTACACCGGGGCACCAAGCAACCGTGGGAACAATGATCAAGAGTATCTAAGGAGATCCGACCTTGATGCACTCATGAAGTTGCTCAAGGAGAATGGTAACATCTTTGGGTATTCTTTTGGTGCTAGGGTAGTAGAGAACTATAAGAATCTAACTAGAACTGATAGGATGCATGAGAGCTTGATAGAAATGGTAAATCAATCTAGGATTGCAAACTTTGCTAGAAATAATCATGCATTCAAACCATCTAGTATCCTTGCGCATATTGCTAGTTCTCATGACATTAAGCCATTAGTAATTGATTCAGGTGCATCTCATCATATGATAAGTGACACTAACTTGATTAAGAACATTGTACCAATGAATGGAAATGTGATGATTGCTAATGGAGATAAGATTCCTATTAGAGGAATAGGAAGTCTTAAACTGTTTGATAAGGAAACTGAAGCTTTTTTTATATGCCTGAATTTACTTCAAACTTATTATCTGTTAAGAAATGTGCTACTGATTTACATTGTAATGTTATATTCAGTCCTAATGATGTGAAGTTTCAGGATATTAAAAGCAGCAAGATGATTGGAAAGGGAGTGACTAAAGGAGAGCTATATTTACTTGAAGATCTCACTCCTGTTTCTAGATATAGCTGCTCGTTTACTTCTGTTTCTGGTTCTAGTTTAAGTAAAAATGCATTGTGGTATGCTAGATTAGGACACCCTCATAATAAGGCTTTAAAATTGATGTTGCCAGGTGTTTCCTTTGAGAATAATGATTGTGAAGCTTGCATTTTAGGCAAGCATTGTAGAACTGTCTTTACCAAGTCTACTACTGTTTATGAAAAGTGTTTTGATCTTATTCATTCTGATGTTTGGACTGCACCTTGCCTATCTAGAGAAAACCATAAGTATTATGTAACTTTCATTGATGAAAAATCCAAATACACCTGGTTAACCTTAATTCCAACCAAAGATAGGGTACTTGATGCATTTAAAAACTTTCAATCCTATGTGACTAACCATTACAATGCCAAGATAAAGATCTTCAGGTCAGATAATGGAGGAGAGTACACGGGACAAGCATTCAAGTTACACTTATCTCAGTATGGAATTCTTCATCAAACAAGCTGTCCCTATACCCCACAACAGAATGGTGTGGCTGAGAGGAAGAACAGGCATTTGATGGAAGTAGCCAGGTCCATGATGTTTCAATCCAACGTGCCTAAGAAGTTTTGGAGTGATGCAGTTGCTACGGCTTGTTATCTCATCAACAGGACACCAACTCTGATTCTTAAAGGGCAATCACCATTTGAGGTACTGAATCAGTACAAGCCCTCTCTAGAGCATATGAATATCTTTGGATGTTTGTGTTTTGTGATGGTGCCTGGAGAGATAAGAAACAAGCTAGAAGCTAAGAGTTCAAAGGCAATGTTTATTGGATATTCATCAAGTCAGAAAGGATACAAGTGCTATGATCCTAACACAAGGAGAGTGTTAGTATCTAGAGAAGTGAAGTTTGTTGAGGAAAAAGGATACTATGAGGAGCAGATTCAAGAAGATTTGAAAGATCTTACTTCAGATAGAGCTGAAACCTTGAGGATCATCCTAGAGGGTCTTGGAATCAACATGAATCAAGGTGGGAGAAGCACCACTCCAGTACCGGATCATCAGACTCCCAATCTTGACCATGAAGGGGGGAATGAAACAAGAACTCAAAACCGTGAAGAGACAAGTAGAGAAGAGAGTTCTGGTTCTCATGATCAAGCTGTGGAATCAAATGTTCAACAAGAAGAAGCTGAAGAGAGTCAGCTAAGGGAAGAGGGAGCTGAAGCAAGTCAGCTAGGAGATGAAAGATCTGAAACAAGTGTGCTACCACAAGAAGAAGAAGAACAAGAGATGGCGCAAGAAGGGCCAGTGTTGAGAAGGAGTACAAGGCTGAGAAAGGATCCTTCCAGTTGGGTAAACACAAGAGTGTACTACAATGCCCAAGCTGTGAAGCATCCTACTCAGGCCGTGTGTTCTTTTGCTCAATATCCAGAAGCACATTGTGCATTTATGGTAAACTTAGATGAGAATCACATTCCAAGAAGCTATGAAGAGGCAATGGAAGATAAGGAATGGAAAGAATCAGTAGGAGCTGAGGCAGGAGCTATGATAAAGAATGATACATGGTATGAGAGTGAACTACCAAAAGGGAAGAAGGCTGTGTCTAGTAGATGGATCTTTACAATCAAGTACAAGGCTGATGGGTCGATTGAGAGGAAGAAGACTAGACTAGTAGCAAGAGGGTTCACTCAGACATATGGAGAGGATTACATTGAGACATTTGCACCAGTAGCCAAGCTACACACCATTAGGATTGTTTTAAGCTTGGCTGTGAACCTTGGATGGGGATTGTGGCAAATGGATGTAAAGAATGCATTTCTACAAGGAGAGCTTGAGGATGAAGTCTATATGTATCCTCCACCAGGTCTAGAACATCTAGTGAAGAGAGGGAATGTACTGAAGCTAAAGAAAGCCATTTATGGGTTGAAGCAATCACCAAGAGCTTGGTATAACAAGTTGAGCAAAACTCTGAATGGCCGAGGCTTCAAGAAGTCAGAATTGGATCACACTCTCTTTACACTCACGACACCCTCAGGTATGGTTGCTCTCCTTGTGTATGTGGATGATATCATTATCACTGGGAGTGATAAGGAAGGTATCAAAGCAACCAAGGAGTTTCTAAAGTCTATGTTTGAAATCAAAGACTTGGGAGAAATGAAATACTTTCTTGGAATTGAGATTTGTAGATCCAAGGAAGGTTTGTTCATGTCCCAAAGGAAGTATACACTTGATCTTTTGAAAGGTGCAGGTGCTTATGGAGGCAAGACAGCAAGGATGCCAATGGAGGATGGCTACAAAGTACCAAGAGAGGGGGAGATTGAAGACAGCAAGCCATTTCATGATCCTAAACTCTATAGAACACTTGTTGGCAAATTGATTTACCTTACCATTACAAGGCCTGATATATGTTTTGCTGTGAATCAGGTGAGCCAACACATGCAGCTTCCCAAGGAACATCACTGGCGCATGGTGGAGAGGCTGTTGATGTATCTGAATGGCTCGCCGGATCAAGGAGTATGGATGGGGTGCAATGGAAGCTCAGAAGTGGTGGGCTATTGTGATGCTGATTGGGCAGGAGATAGAGCTGACAGGAGATCAACAACCGGCTATTGCACATTCATTGGAGGCAACTTGGTAACTTGGAAGAGCAAGAAGCAGAAGGTGGTGTCATTTCAAGTGCTGAAGCTGAGTATAGAGCCATGCTGAAGCTTACAAACGAGTTGGTATGGATCAAAGGCATCTTGAAGCACTTGGAGATTGATCAAGCCACTCCAATGACAATGCATTGTGACAATCAAGCTGCCATTCACATTGCATCCAACTCGGTGTTCCATGAGAGAACCAAGCACATTGAGGTTGATTGCCACAAGGTGAGACAGATGATTGTGCTTGGAGTGATCTTACCTTGCTATACGAGAAGTGAAGATCAGTTGGCTGATGTGTTCACCAAGGCTGCAAGACAAAAGACTATGGAGTCCATTCACATTAGATTGGGACTCATAGATCTTGGGAAGAGAAGGAGCTGATCCCCTTAGCTGTGAGATCTTTACTCTTTTTCCCTCATTAAGGTTTTATCCCAATGGGTTTTCCTTAGTGAGGTTTTTAATGAGGAAGATCTCATGGCTGTCCAAGCTTAGACTTTCACAAAGCTAAGCTTGAGGGGGAGTGTTAAGATGAGTTCAGTATATGAGAAGAGATGACTTGAGGAGCTAAGGGAAATGGAGTTAGGAGAGGATTGGGCAAGGCCGTACAGAAGCCGTACTAGGCCGTACAGATTGGGCAAGGTAACTTGACCTCGGTGAACCAAAGTTACTTAGGTAACTTTGTGTGTTGAGAAGAAGCCTTGCTTATCCTTATCTGATCAGACTGTTGCAAAAGGAAGAAGGGAGCGCACATGACAGCCTGTCCGCGGTTGGCATAAAGCAAAAGGAACCTTATCCTTAAGGAGGAAGCTTATTGGATCATTTGAATTAAAGCAAAAGCTTATCCCTTGTAATAGTGTAGTTTCCTAAACCCTAGTCTCTAATGTCGCCTCTCTATATATTGTAAACTCATGTCATTAATCAAAGTAAGCAAGTTATGAGTCTCTCTTAGTCTTTTAGTCTCTCAATGGTTCTATATTAGACTCTTAATCTCATTTCATACTCAAATCTCTTCTAAATCACTTCTAGTCTTTCTTATTCACTCAGATTACTCTACTCAATCCTAAAAGTGATATGGTGTGGTCTCGGATGGTGAGAACCACGGTGGGAAGCAAAGGGTTGTGGAAGCATATCACACCCGGAGAAGCTCCAAAGCTCATCACTCAAGGAGAGGATGATGGTGAGGCTGCAAGCAACGCGGCTGAGAAGTGGCATCAAGAGGACATGCTGGTGATGTCAGTGCTTCACGCATCTCTTGAGCCAGCAATCTTAGATGCCTACAGCTACTGTGAGTCTGCTAAGGAGCTGTGGGACACACTGAAGAAAGTGTATGGGAATACATCAAACTTGAGCAGGGTGTTTGAGGTGAAGCAAGCAATCAGCAACTTGGTACAAGAGGATATGGAGTTCACTAAGCATCTTGGGAGGTTCAGATCACTGTGGTCCGAGATGGAGATGTTAAGGCCAAGCACTACTGATGCAGATGAGCTCAACAAGAGAAGAGAGCAAGACAAGGTCTTTGGCTTACTTCTCACCCTTAACCCGGCGTATAATGGTCTCATCCAGCACCTGCTTAGAGAAGACACTCTACCTGATCTTGAGGATGTGTGTGCGCGGATTCAGAAGGAGCAAGGCTCCATTGGGTTGTTTGCAAAGAAAGGAGACCTTTCCCTTGCAAGCCAAGCAACTCAAGAGGAAGGTAGTGAAGCTCCACAAGCAAACAAGGCTGCTGCTGCGCATGGGAAGTTTGAGGAGAGGAGGTTCAATGGGAACTGTGATCACTGCAAGAAGCATGGCCACAAGAAGAGTCAATGCTGGATCCTTCACCCACACCTCAAGCCGGCAAAGTTCATGAAGGATCGTGAGGCAAGGGCTAATGCATCAGATGGAACGAGTGGAGCTGGTACAAGCAAAGGAAAGGAGATAGAGGGGCGTGAAGGAGGTGATGGGAAGTGTAACGGCCCGGTTCCTAGCCCAAAAATTTTCTTAAGGAGAGCCCGTTAAGACTGCAGCCCATTAGGGTAAATGACCTAGGGTTCCCTCCTTTTCCTATAAATAAAGCTGCCCCCTCTCATTTTTCTCTCATTCTGAAACTAGAGCGAAGCTCTGCAGAGATTTAGAGAGACTAGAAAACCCTAGCCGTCAAGCTTCCCTTTTCCTCTTCTCTCTTCTTCTCTCACGCCTCCTCTCTCTCCCTCTCCCTCTCCTTTCTCTTTCCGTTGGTTCTCTTCCTCTCTCCTCGCCGTGAGTCCCCCGAGAGCAAGCCGAGCCGCCGGTGGTGGTGGTGGTGGTCGTCCAAGTGGTGATGGGGTGATCGTCCGAGTGTGGTGATGGTGGTGGATGTGTGGTGTTGTGGTGGTGACCAGATCTCGTCTCTCTTGTTTACTTGTTCCAGATCTGTTCAGATCTCATCCCCTTTGTCTCCTGTTCCAGATCCAGATCCAGATCTAGGCTAAGGTGGAGTGTTTCGAACCCAACCTTCTTTCATGGTTCTGTATACTCCTTTATGTTGGAGTTAGGCTTGATTAGACCCTGATTGGGAGTTAGGTTGATAGGACATGGTATTGCTAGGATGATAGATGAATGAATCATGATGCATAAGAACCCTCATACTGATAAATGGGACTTGATGAACTGAATTGAATTGTCGTGGTAATGATTGATTGGTAGTTGATACTTGTATGTTTGGTTGTGTTGTCCCATGTGTTGTTGTGATTGAAGTTAGGATGCTAGAGAGGAACAAATGCTAGGATGATAGATGAGCAATGATTATAAACGTTATTGAAGTAGAACTTGAATGCGATGTGTATTGTGTGTGACACCGATAACGGGTGGCGTCTAGTGATTTAGTCCAAGTTCAAGTATGAATGAAAAGGGAAAGTAATTGGGAATGGGGAGGATTAAGTGAAAACGATAAGGAAGTGAAATGATAAGTAAAAGTATGAAAGAAGGATGTTAAGGTTAAGCATGGGTGGGAAAGCATATAGAGAGTCTAAGGTTTGTAGGTGGGGTAAGTGGTCCAAGCTAGGTATCCATAGGAGATGTGGCGAATCCACATGAATATGGAAGCACCCATAGGAGATGTGGCGAATCCACATGAATATGGGGTAGAAGCCTAGTGGGGGGCTACCCACTGAGGAAAAGAGGAAAAGAGGAAAAGAGGAAAAGATGAGAAGTTGAAAAGGATGTGCATTGTAGGGTTTTAGCTCATGGTCGGGTAACGGGGAGTTAAAGGTGTCATAGGGTCGGGTCGGACGGACAAGAGGAGTCGGTTAAGTCTAGGGTTTGACGTGTGTGGCAATGAGTGAGATCATTGTATTGATTGATCGCTAGGTTGTTAGAAATGAATGGAAGTGATTGTGGAAATTGCAGATAACATTAGGAAATGATGAAAATGCATTAACTGATTGTAGTGGCTAGTCAGTCCTAGTTCCCGCATGGAGTAGTATAGAGTGTCATGCGGGCAGGCTGGTCTAGAACCACTTCACTGAGTAACTTGTTGCTCACCCCTCCATTTCCATTTTTCCTGTGCGCAGGACTGTAAGTAGAAGTATATGGATGTGGGTATGACGGTATTTCAAAGAAGGTTATGCGCTCGTCTCTCGGGACCAGTAACGGGACACGTAGGGTTGTCTAGATGAGTAGACACGTGTCCATAACGCCCCTTCGATAACCCCGGTCGGACTCCGGGGAATCGGGCTGTTACAATTGGTATCAGAGCGGGTTAAGATCCCTTAGTTCTGTCCTAAGGGATCAGCATTTCCGACGTTTTCGAAAAAAAAAAAAAAAAAAAAAAAAAAAAAAAAAAACTTGTTTTCATTAAAAGAAAAGAGTTTGTAAAAGTTTTGTTTCTTCTAACACTCCTGGAAATGATTTCAAAACCACCCATTATATCTATACGTTATTATGATTTTGATCGGATCCATTGTATTTGCAAAATTTCTTTTTGAGCTTAATTCATTCATTGGTTTTTAAAAGATCCCCGAGCAAAGTTGTTCTCGCCTTGTGTGCCTCCCTTGTATGATGTGTGATTGTGTGAGTTCCTTTTGTTATCGGATGTTAAGTTTGGAAGTCTAGGGCTTGGAATTCGGGGACGAATTCCGATTAACAGGGGAGAATTGTAACGGCCCGGTTCCTAGCCCAAAAATTTTCTTAAGGAGAGCCCGTTAAGACTGCAGCCCATTAGGGTAAATGACCTAGGGTTCCCTCCTTTTCCTATAAATAAAGCTGCCTCCTCTCATTTTTCTCTCATTCTGAAACTAGAGCGAAGCTCTGCAGAGATTTAGAGAGACTAGAAAACCCTAGCCGTCAAGCTTCCCTTTTCCTCTTCTCTCTTCTTCTCTCACGCCTCCTCTCTCTCCCTCTCCCTCTCCTTTCTCTTTCCGTTGGTTCTCTTCCTCTCTCCTCGCCGTGAGTCCCCCGAGAGCAAGCCGAGCCGCCGGTGGTGGTGGTGGTGGTCGTCCAAGTGGTGATGGGGTGATCGTCCGAGTGTGGTGATGGTGGTGGATGTGTGGTGTTGTGGTGGTGACCAGATCTCGTCTCTCTTGTTTACTTGTTCCAGATCTGTTCAGATCTCATCCCCTTTGTCTCCTGTTCCAGATCCAGATCCAGATCTAGGCTAAGGTGGAGTGTTTCGAACCCAACCTTCTTTCATGGTTCTGTATACTCCTTTATGTTGGAGTTAGGCTTGATTAGACCCTGATTGGGAGTTAGGTTGATAGGACATGGTATTGCTAGGATGATAGATGAATGAATCATGATGCATAAGAACCCTCATACTGATAAATGGGACTTGATGAACTGAATTGAATTGTCGTGGTAATGATTGATTGGTAGTTGATACTTGTATGTTTGGTTGTGTTGTCCCATGTGTTGTTGTGATTGAAGTTAGGATGCTAGAGAGGAACAAATGCTAGGATGATAGATGAGCAATGATTATAAACGTTATTGAAGTAGAACTTGAATGCGATGTGTATTGTGTGTGACACCGATAACGGGTGGCGTCTAGTGATTTAGTCCAAGTTCAAGTATGAATGAAAAGGGAAAGTAATTGGGAATGGGGAGGATTAAGTGAAAACGATAAGGAAGTGAAATGATAAGTAAAAGTATGAAAGAAGGATGTTAAGGTTAAGCATGGGTGGGAAAGCATATAGAGAGTCTAAGGTTTGTAGGTGGGGTAAGTGGTCCAAGCTAGGTATCCATAGGAGATGTGGCGAATCCACATGAATATGGAAGCACCCATAGGAGATGTGGCGAATCCACATGAATATGGGGTAGAAGCCTAGTGGGGGGCTACCCACTGAGGAAAAGAGGAAAAGAGGAAAAGAGGAAAAGATGAGAAGTTGAAAAGGATGTGCATTGTAGGGTTTTAGCTCATGGTCGGGTAACGGGGAGTTAAAGGTGTCATAGGGTCGGGTCGGACGGACAAGAGGAGTCGGTTAAGTCTAGGGTTTGACGTGTGTGGCAATGAGTGAGATCATTGTATTGATTGATCGCTAGGTTGTTAGAAATGAATGGAAGTGATTGTGGAAATTGCAGATAACATTAGGAAATGATGAAAATGCATTAACTGATTGTAGTGGCTAGTCAGTCCTAGTTCCCGCATGGAGTAGTATAGAGTGTCATGCGGGCAGGCTGGTCTAGAACCACTTCACTGAGTAACTTGTTGCTCACCCCTCCATTTCCATTTTTCCTGTGCGCAGGACTGTAAGTAGAAGTATATGGATGTGGGTATGACGGTATTTCAAAGAAGGTTATGCGCTCGTCTCTCGGGACCAGTAACGGGACACGTAGGGTTGTCTAGATGAGTAGACACGTGTCCATAACGCCCCTTCGATAACCCCGGTCGGACTCCGGGGAATCGGGCTGTTACAGGAAGTCTCTTGTAGCCTACACTGGAGCACCAAGCAACCGTGGGAACAATGATCAGGAGTATCTAAGGAGATCTGATCTTGATGCCCTCATCAAGCTATTCAAGGAGAATGGTAACACCTTTGGGTATTCTTTTGGTGCTAGGGCTATAGAGAACCATAAGGATCTAACTAGAACTGATAGGATGCATGAGAGCTTGATAGACATGGTAAATCAATCTAGGATTGCAAACCTTGCTAGAAATGATCTTGCATTCAAACCATCTAGTATCCTTGCGCATATGGCTAGTAATCACAACATTAAGCCATTAGTAGTTGACTCTGGTGCATCTCATCACATGATAAGTGATACTAGCTTGATTAAGAACATTGTACCTAATGAGATCCTAGGACCCTTCTCTGGATGGTTTGGATAGATCCTTGCATAAACGAATCAAAGACTCAAGTTTATCAAGGCTGTGGATCGAATGGTGACACAAGAGGCTGCGGAAAGGCTCCTTGATACTCCTAGACTTAGATCGGATATGACACACCTTTCTAAAGCCCTTGGGCGTTGGATATTACACACCAACAGACTGGATACTACACACCAGACACTCTCTTAACTCGTGAAAGCAAGGGAGAAGAAAACACAAAGGTTTAAGTGAAAGAAAACTTGATAGATGCTAGGGTTGCCGAGTTACACATATATATAGTGAAAGGCTTGGAACAGGCTCCAAGCATTTCGAAATCAAAGGAACAGGCTCCTCCAATTAATGTAGAAATAAAGACATAACTTAGATAGAGTTTTCGAAAATGAAAGACATAAATACTTAGAAATAAAAGATAGCATAAGGTTCTTCATGTGGTTTTGGTCCGAGAGTATCAACTAGGTGATAAGATAGCAAGACTATGGCCTCGTTAAAAACCTATCATTGCAAAACCCAATGGGACAAAAACAATGATAGGAAAAGAGCACACATAGCTTGCTAGCCTAGATGATACTCAACTTGATGGTAAGATGGCTTGAATGGTGATAAGCGTATCTTGAAGTATCAAGCTTCCTCCAAGACATTCTTCTTGCTCCAAGGACTTCCTGATTAGTCCTCCAATAGCTTCTTTGAGTTTCCTAGCTCTGGCTCGAGTCATGGGACCTTTAGGAATGGTTAAGACCTCATCTTCTTCAGCTGGTTCATCTCTAAACTCGCCATCTCTATCTCCATCAGCTGGCTGGTCCATGATCATATCATCCCCTCCCTCTTGAAAAGGATTTGACCTCAAATCAGGTTCATCTGCAATAAAAGGGATCAAGTCAGTAACATTGAAGCTATTACTCACATCATACTTACCTTGGAGATCAATCTTGTAGGCATTGTTGCTGATCTTCTTTGTGATCTCAAAAGGTCCATCAATTCTTGGCATAAGCTTTGACTTCCTCTCATTAGGAAACCTCTCTTTTCTCAAATGAACCCAAACTTTATCACCCTCCTTAAAGACCATCTCACGCCTTCCTTTGTTGGCATGCTTGACATACTGCTTAGTTTTCTCTTCAATGTTGAGCCTAGCTTGCTCGTGAAGTTGTTTCACCATCTCTGCCTTCTTTTTGCCATCCAAACTGACCCTTTCACACTCAGGTAAAGGGATTAAATCCAAAGGAGAGGTGGGATTGAACCCATAAACAATTTCAAAAGGTGAAAACTTAGAAGCAGAATGCACAGCATGATTATATGCAAACTCACAATGTGGCAGATAGTCTTCCCAAGATTTCAGATTCTTTTTAATGAATGCACGCAAGAGTGTTCCTAGAGTTCTATTAACTACTTCAGTCTGTCCATCAGTTTGCGGATGACAAGTAGTGGAGAACAACAACTTAGTGCCTAGCTTAGACCAAAGAGTTTTCCAAAAATAACTAAGAAACTTAGTATCTCTATCAGAAACTATGGTCCTAGGCATGCCATGTAAACGCACAATCTCCTTAAAGAATAGATTAGCTACATGTAATGCATCATCAGTTTTGTGACATGCTATAAAATGTGCCATTTTTGAGAACCTGTCAACAACAACAAAGATGGAATCCTTCCCAGTTCTAGTTCGAGGCAATCCAACAATGAAATCCATAGATATGTCATTCCAAGGATGATAAGGAATAGGGAGAGGAGTATACAAACCGTGAGACTGAACTTTAGACTTAGCTTGCTTGCAAGTTGCACATCTCTCACATAGTTTCTCCACATCACTTTTCATCCGAGGCCAAAAGAAATGATCCTGCAAGGTTTTAAGAGTCTTTGCAATACCAAAGTGACCCATGAGACTCCCCCCATGTGATTCCCTAACAAACAAATCTCTCAAAGAGCAATTAGGCACACACAATCTATTATCATAAAAGAGGAATCCATCATGTCTAAAATAATGTCCAGCAGCAAATTTCTCACAAGAGTTATAAGCTTCTTTAAAATCTGGATCAGATTCATACATATCTTTAATTTGCTCAAAACCTAACAGCTTAGCATCAAGAGTGTTTAAGAGAACATACCTTCGAGATAATGCATCAGCAACTATATTTTCTTTACCTTGTTTGTACTTGATGACATAAGGAAAGGTTTCTATGAATTCTACCCATCTTGCGTGTCTCTTGCTGAGCTTGTTCTGTCCTTTCAAGTACTTGAGAGACTCATGATCAGTGTGTATCACAAACTCCTTGGGCCACAAGTAATGCTGCCAAGTCTGCAAAGCTCTCACCAAGGCATACAACTCCTTATCATAAGTTGCATAGTTGAGAGTGGCGCCTCCAAGCTTCTCACTGAAATAAGCTATGGGTCTCTTTTCCTGCATCAAAACAGCACCCACTCCAATACCAGAAGCATCACATTCAATCTCAAAGGTTTTATTAAAATCTGGTAGTATAAGAAGAGGGGCGTGAGTAAGCTTCTCTTTAAGGCATTGGAAGGCAGTCTCTTGTGCTTCTCCCCACTTGAATCCGACTTCTTTCTTTATCACTTCAGTCAAGGGAGCTGCTATAGTGCTAAAGTCTTTAACAAACCGCCTGTAGAAACCAGCAAGGCCGTGGAAGCTCCTCACTTCACTTATAGTCTTTGGAATTGGCCATTCTTGAATTGCTCTCACCTTCTCCTGATCTACCTTTACTCCATCTGCACTCACAACAAAGCCTAAAAAGACCAAGTTATCCGTACAGAAAGTGCATTTCTTAAGATTAGCAAATAGCTTTTCTTTCCTCAAGACATCAAGAACAGTCCTAAGATGTTTTATATGCTCTTCTAAACTCTTAGAGTAGACAAGGATATCATCAAAGTATACTACCACAAACAAGCCTATGAAGGATCTAAGCACATGGTTCATCAATCTCATAAAAGTACTAGGAGCATTGGTTAATCCAAAAGGCATGACTAACCACTCATACAACCCATGCTTAGTCTTAAAGGCTGTTTTCCACTCATCTCCCTCTTTCATTCTAATTTGATGATATCCACTCTTCAAATCTATCTTAGAAAAGACACTAGAACCATGCAATTCATCAAGCATATCATCTAATCTAGGAATAGGGTGGCGATACTTCACTGTTATGTTGTTGATTGCTCTACAATCAACACACATGCGCCAGCTCCCATCTTTCTTAGGCACAAGGAGCACAGGCACAGCACATGGGCTCATACTCTCACGGATATGGCCTTTCTCCATTAGTTCCTCAACCTGTCTTTGTAGCTCCTTGGTTTCCACCGGATTAGTCCTGTATGCTGGTCTGTTGGGAAGAGTAGCTCCTGGTACAAAGTCAATCTGATGCTCAATCCCACGAATAGGTGGCAAACCAATTGGATTATCTTCAGGAAATACATCTTCAAATTCCTGTAAAAGAGCTGACACCTCACTCGGATACTCCGGTGCAATATTAGTAGTAGTCAAGAGTGATTCCTTATAGATAAACAAAAGAATAGGAAGGTTAGAGCAGAGAGATCTTTTAACATCACCAGACTTGGCATAGAAGTTTAGTTGCTTTGTGGATTCAGCGGGAAGATCAATCTCTTTCTTCTTTTGTAGTTGGAGCTGATCAACCTGAACTTCCTTAGGAGTCATAGGCACAAGAACTGTCTTTCTCCCTTTAAACTCAAAAGTGTGCTTGTTGGCATACCCATCATGTATCACACGTCTATCTGATTGCCACGGCCTTCCAAGGAGAATGTGTCCAGCTTCCATAGGCAACACATCACAAAGAATCTCATCTTCATATTTACCAATAGCTAAGGGAACCATAACCTGAGTAGATACTCTCATCTCGCCCTCTTCATTGAGCCATTGGAGCCTATATGGTTTAGGATGCTTCTGGACCCTCAAACCCAACTTTTTAACCATAGTCTCACTCGCAACGTTGACACAACTGCCTCCATCCAATAAGAGTACAGACCTTTCCTTGCACTAGACATCTAGTATAGAAGAGATTCTCTCTTTGCTCCATCTCTTCGGTCTTGCTTTGAAGACTCAAGGTTCTTCTAGCAACAAGCAACCTTCCAGCAACCGGGTTGGCAACATACTCCTCTTCTGAACTGTGATCTTCTTCGGCCTCTGTCTCCTCATCAGCAGATTCATATTCTCCATTGGCATGAAGGATCATCACACGTTTGTTGGTGCACTCATTAGCATAGTGCCCACGCCCCTGGCACTTAAAACACTTCACATCTCTTGCACGCGAGCTTGTAGCTTCCACTTTACCCTTATCTTTGTTGTAGATGCTACTAGACTTGGATTCTTCTTTTGGCTGTGGCTTGCTCTCCTTTTGATAGCTCGGTTTATCTTCCTTAGAGGTCTGGTATCTACTGGAACCATAGCTGCCACGCGCATAACTTCTTCTCTTAACTTGCTGTTCCACCAAGATAGCTTTGTGTAGCATCTCCTCTATCTCAAGTAGTGTTGCATCTCCACTCTATCTTGTATCTCACGGTGAGTCCACCAAGAAATCGTGCCATAGTAGCTTCACTGTCCTCAGATACACAAGCTCTTAGCATAAGCAACTCCATCTCTTGAAAGTATTCCTCTACAGACTTTGATCCTTGTGTGAGCAGTCTCAGCTTTTGATGAAGATCACGGTGATAATGACTTGGTACAAACCTCTTGCGCATCACAGCTTTCATCTCTGCCCATGTTTCAATGGAAATTCACCATTGCGCCTCTTGTTTTTAACCAACTGATCCACCAGCTCAAGCATAGTCATTGAACTCGGTAGCAGCTACTTGAATCTTCTTAGTCTCTGAGTAATGCTGACAGTTGAAAACGAGTTCTATCTTCTTTTCCCACTCAAGATAGGCATCTGGATCAGCTTTACCATGGAAAGGAGGGATCTTAAGCTTTAGTCCTGATAGCTCATTGCGTCTATGCCTTCGACCCTCATGATCATGTCGAGATCTTCTACTGCTACGTCTTGAACCGGAGCTATGGCTACTTCTCTCATAGAAGTTATCAGTCTCTTCTGATCCAGCATGCTCACGCTGACCTTGTCTGTTTCTTCTTTGCTCACGTCTTGAACCAGATGCTTGTCCTTGCCCATCATTCGGTCTCTGATCATACTTCTCTTCCAGCAACTTCACCATCGCTTCCATCACTTGTTTGGTGATTGCTTCTTGCAACAACTTATTCCTTCGCACAAAGGTTTCATCATCCTCCTCAGACCCCATTGCTTCCTGATATACGAAAAACTTGAACCAGTAAGTAGTTCAAAAAGAATTCAGAACTCAAGATTCAAAAAAAGGAAACAAAGTATTCAAACAAAGCGGCAAATGAAGATACTTGATCAACACGCGACGATTTGAATGCTATAACTTTCGAAATTGAAACAATAACAGATCAGATTCAACGGATGATGAAATGAGATAATCAAGTCCTGATCTATGATTCTAACAACAGATCGAGTCACACAATCACAAGAAACTTTCGAATCAAGCAAAATGATAACGTAATCGACAAGAATGTGAAAGGGTTTTGTTTAAAACTTGATCGAAATTCTTAGATCTACCAATATGAAACACGAAACAATCAGATCTAGCAATCCTGATAATGAAACAAACAGATCAAATGAGAATAAACACACAAGAACCGATTGATCAAAACAAAATATGAATCGACAAAGAGTAGATCTCTATGAACAAACAAAGAGAAAATCGAAACTCCCCTTCCAGAGTGCTCTGATACCACTAATGAGATCCTAGGACTCTTCTCTGGATGTTTGGATAGATCCTTGCATAAACGAATCAAAGACTCAAGTTTATCAAGGCTGTGGATCGAATGGTGACACAAGAGGCTGCGGAAAGGCTCCTTGATACTCCTAGACTTAGATCGGATATGACACACCTTTCTAAAGCCCTTGGGCGTTGGATATTACACCACCAACAGACTGGATACTACACACCAGACACTCTCTTAACTCGTGAAAGCAAGGGAGAAGAAAACACAAAGGTTTAAGTGAAAGAAAACTTGATAGATGCTAGGGTTGCCGACTTACACATATATATAGTGAAAGGCTTGGACAGGCTCCCCAAGCATTTCGAAATCAAAGGAACAG
>NW_022610977.1:0-37530 GCF_000309985.2 Brassica rapa
ATCCAACTTATATGCCACACTACCCACTCGTTCTAGGATTCTGACGGACCTAGGTATCTTGGATCTAATTTCCTTCCTTCACCAAATTCACACTCTTACCTTTAAAGGTAAACATTTTAGATAGACCATATCACCCACTGCAAACTTCAGTTCTTTCCTTCGTTTGTCAGCGTAATGTTTTTTGTCTGTCCTGTGCGGCCCTCATCTTGTCCCCACGGACTTGATCTTCTCCGTGGTTACTCCATGATTTTGGGGCCTATCATGCTGCGCTCCCCCACTTGGTCCAGCATAACGGTGTCCTGCATGGTCGTCATACAAAGCTTTGTATGGTGACATGCCTATACTGGAGTGGAAGCTGTTATTGTAGGAGAACTCCACTACGGCAAATTCTGTTTCCCAGGAATCACCCCAATCGAGAACACATGCTTGAAGCATATCCTCCAGCGTCCGTATAGTTCCTTTCCGACTGCCCATCCCGTTTGGGGATGATAAAGCCGTACTCATGTTCACACTCTTGTTCCTAAAGCTTTCTGAAAGCTTGCCAGAAGTGAGAAGTGAACTTTGAATCTCTCCGAAACTATAATTGAGGGTACTCCGTGTAGCCTCACAATCTCGTCAATGTACTTACTCACAATCCGGTCGACTCCATCAGTCCTTTTGATGGCCAGGATGTGGGCAGACATGGTCAGTCGATCCACTATAACCCAGACAGCATCAATCCTATTCCTGGTCGTGGGAAATCCTGTCACGAAATCCATCGTGATGTGATCCACTTCAATTCCGGAATAGGTAGGCTCTGAAGCAGTCCACTCGGAACTTGTTGTTCGGCCTTGACAAGTTGACAAGTAGGACACTTTCCAACCCATTCGGCCACATCGACCTTCATCCATATCCAGGATAGTATTGTCTGAGATTATGATACATCTTGGTCACTCCAGGATGGATCAAGAATCTAGACTTGTGAGCTTCCCTAAGGATCTCGTCCTTTAAACTCCTATCATTGGGTACGCTGATCCGACCATGAACTAAGATCGTACCGTCCTTTGCGATTTGATACTCAGTCAGGTCGTTCCGAGCAACCTTCTTCAGGTTCTCGTCCTGATCTTGGGCCACTCGGATCCGGGTAAGCAGGTCGGCTCTATGCAACGCCTCTAAACCACGTGGTCCATCCGTTCCGTTCAAACCATTTAAATGAACGAAGCATTCGACCTCATCCGGCTCGTCCAT
Source organism: Brassica rapa (assembly GCF_000309985.2). NCBI lineage: Eukaryota > Viridiplantae > Streptophyta > Magnoliopsida > Brassicales > Brassicaceae > Brassica > Brassica rapa. The sequence goes on from NW_022610977.1 coordinate 1,228, forward strand.
TCCGCTTCCGACCGCGACGTCTTCTCGCTTCCAGCTCAAGGCGTCGGCCACAAGGTTAGCCTTACCCGGATAGTAAGTGATGTCTAGGTAGTAGTCGGCTACGAACTCCACCCACCTCCTCTGCCTTAAGTTTAACTCAGGCTGGGTGAATATATACTTCAGATATGGTCCGTAAATATCTGGACTTTGGCCCCATATAAATATGATCGCCAAATCTTTAAGGCGAATACTACCGCAGCCATTTCAAGGTCATGGGTGGGGTAGTTTCCCTCATGTTTCTTCAGCTGCCTTGATGCGTAGGCAATGACCTTCCCATGTTGAGTCAACACGCAACCGAGTCCAGTGATGGAAGCATCCGTGTAGACCACATAAGGTTGGTCTGCCTACGGAAGAACCAGGACGGGTGCGCTAGTCAGCATATCCTTAAGTGCGGATAAACATCTCGTACACTCATCAGACCATGTGAACTTAAAGTCCTTCCCAGTCAACCATGTCATAGCTTGAGCCAAGCTTGCAAATCCCTTCAAAAACTTTCTATAGTAACCTGCCAGCCCTAGAAAGCTTCTAACTTTTGTGGTACTGCATGGTCGGGGCCAATCCTTGACTGCCCTGATCTTCTCTGGATCCCCTGAGACGCCCTGGTCAGAAACAATATGACCGAGGAACCCAATACTCTTTTGCCAAAAACTGCACTTGCTGAGTTTAGCAAAAAGTTTGTGCTCTCGTAATCGTTCCAGCACGGCTCTCAAATGTTTCCGATGAGATTCCTCGTCCTTGGAGTAGATCAGGATATCATCAATGAAGATGATCACTGATTCATCCAAGAAGTCCCGGAACACGCTGTTCATCATTTTCATGAATGCAGCAGGTGCATTGGTCAGACCGAACGGCATCACTACAAACTCGTAATGGCCGTACCTGGTCCTGAATGTCGTCTTCCTAATCTCGTTTGGCTCGATAGGAATCTGATGATATCCCGAGGCCAAATCGATTTTAGAAAACCACTTAGCTCCTTTCAGCTGATCCAACAGCTTGTCTATCCTGGGTAATGAGTATTTGTTCTTAACAGTTACCCTGTTCAACCCTCGATAGTCGATGCACAGACGCATGCTACCATCCTTCTTTTTCACAAAGAGGACTGGTGCACCCCAAGGGGAGCTACTTGGCCGTATGAACCCCTTGTCAAGCAATTCTTCCAATTGCTTCTTTAGCTCGGCCATCTCGGCCGGAGCCATTCGATACAGACTCTTGGACAGCGGAGCTGTCCCTGGTTCCAGCTCAATCAGAAAGGGATCGGACCTATCAGGGGGGACACCCTGTAGCGCCTGAAACACATCCTGGAACTCGGACACCAACGAATCCTCGCGTGGGTCTAACAGAAAACCAGAACTGTCAGGCTCTGTAGTTGTAATTGTAGCCAAGAATGACTGACAACCCTGTTCCAGCATCCGAATTGCTCGAACTTCTGAAACCACTACTTTCTCTTGAGCCTGACACAGACCTTGGTACTCTATCGGGTTAAGTCCATTCTCCAATTGCACACAACCCTTATGGAAATCGAGAGTGGCTCGGTACTTTCCCAACCAATCCATACCGAAGATCACTTCTTGATTCTTTACGTGGACACAGACCAGATTCACAGGGAAGACCTTTCCCTGGATCTGTACTGGGATATTCGACATGAGACCTAGTGAGTTCATGGCTTGCCCACCGGCCGCCCTCACTATCCCAAAATTATCACCAGCATCCAGACAGAACAGACCCTTTCCGACCAGTCCCGGACTCACAATACTATGTGTAGCCCCTGTGTCGAAAAGCACGTGGGTTTTTACCCCACCGACCATGAGGGTTCCTATCAGAGACCCCCATCAGAATCCCCTAGACCATTCTAGGTTCCATACCAAGCATTACTACTTGGATGTAAAAAGTTAAATTTAGAAATTACCAGAGATCGAATCAAAAGATCCGGAAGCTCCGTCGTTTCATGACAGTTCATAGCCTTGGGACGCCTTGCCTGAGTCTCCATTGCTCTTTCCCTGACTTCCTTGCAGCTTGGGACACTCCGATTGGAAATGTCCTTGCTGGCCACAATGGAAACAAGTCATCGTGCCGCTTCTACCAGACGGGTTCGGTCGAGGACAGTTTTGGAACACGCAGGTCGCCCACCAGAGGTCCTACCTCGGTCCGCCTGGTCCCATTTTCTCTTTTTATCATTAGTCTTGCCCAATGGGCCAGACTGAGGCTTAGCCTTAATCTTATCTTCTTCAGCCAAGTTAGACTCCAACAAAGCCACCCGTTCCACCAGTTCTCCGACGGTGTTGAAAGTGCGGATCGAGCAGTGGGTCTTCATTTCCGGCCTTAGGCCTTGGATGAACCTACGGACCTGGACTGACTCGTCATCCAGCTCTCTTCCAACGAACCGTCAGAGTCGGTTGAACTCTTCTCCGTACTCCCGTACGGTCCTGCGGCCTTGGACCAAATCTAGAAACTTAGCTTCCAGACAATCCCAAGCCTCAGCAGGAAAGTATTTGCGGTTAATTCAACTTCAAAATCCGCAAAAATTGTGAGACTTCCATTGGTGCGCTTGTCAACTGCAAGCCACCAATTATGCGCGTCCCCTTCCAGGAAGTGAACCGCAATGTCTCGTCTGTAATCCTCTGGACAGCGAGTTGATTGGAAGTTTCGGACCAGCCTACTCCTCCACTCATCTGCCACAACAGGGTCGGTACTACCTGAGAATTGCTTTGTACCCAATCTGGATAGATGTTGAAGCAAACTCAGATAGTCAACCTTCTTTACAGACCTTTCCGGTGGATCGATCTCGATCACCTCAACCGCGTCCACAGCTGGACCCGTAGCATTAGGTGTAGCCGTAGCTACAGGTGTAGCTTGACCAACTGATGAATTCACTAGTGGAGTGAACAGCTGAGTCATAGCCGCCACCTGGTTACCCATTACTTTCATGGCCTCTAACAAGTCCTCTCAGGACAGTGCTGCGGGCATGTTGGCCGTTCCCTCGGCCCTTTTCTCACGCTGCACACCATCACTGTTAGCGTTCGAGGATTCTACTTCCTCGTCACTTTCCTGATGTTGCGGACCTTCTGGTTGCGTTCCCGTAAGATTGGCCTGGTCAGTCGGTAACACATCCCCGGTGTTAGTCACAGCCGGCTCGGTTGGTAACCCGGACGTATTAGATCCATCCGCGGCCGCTTGACTTGACTGACCGGCCATTTTCTTATTCCTTTGGGTCTTTCCCGATTTGCTTTTCCCAGCCTAAGGATTCAGACATTGTTAGTACAACATATACATAACATAACCGAGACAATTAATCCCTAGACCTAACTATCAAACCTCACCATGAGACTGAATCAGCTAGCTGCGTGTGTGTGGACTACATAACCCAACTATCCTAGAATCAAGCATGCTCTGATACCAACTTGTAACACCCGAATCCGGCCTCTCGATGAAACTGGACCCGTTTGCTACTTAATCAATCTTTTGCTTGTTTGATTCATTTTAAGTCTTTCATTTACTAAGCCATGTTCGAATCTGAGGTTCTAAAACAATTGAACAGATAGCACAGCGGAATATAAATGTATATAAAATGTATTACTTAGAAACTACAAAACCACAACTTCTTAATCGTTTCATAGACAATCACTAGTTCATCCCTAGCATCATCTAACCACACGTTACACAGCCTCTCACTGACCGAGCCTTCACGGCTCCTTGGCTTGACCAGAACCATCCTTAGTTCCTGAAACCACAACCAGATAAGCATTAATCTTAATCGAGAATAGAACTGGTCGATTCTACAATGCTTGGCTTGGTTCCTAGAACATAGATAAACCTCGGACATTATACTTATCAAAAGATATTCTACCTGCCTACCGAATCCTAAGTCATTCAACCAACCACCCTTTGACTTAGAATCAGATAGACAGTCCAGAATAGATAAACAGAACACACGAACAGTCCGGATCGTCCCGAAGACCAATCCGTCCATCCAGATAGAATCTAGGTGCGACCGGCCTAGATGAAGTCCAGATCAAAGGCCCAACGGACTTCCTTACCTGATCCGGCCTTGGGCCTGGATCCAACGGACGAGTAAGCCTCACGCCCAATCCGGTTAGGCCAAACGGCCGATCGGACCTTTCGACTCTTACCCTGGCTTAGACAAATCGTGTACTTATCTCGACGGACAAGACATGGTCTGATTCCTAAGGAACGGACACGACCTGTCTCAACAGGCACCGTTTGGGACATGCACCCCTTTGGTCCTTGGTACCTCTTGGTCCTCGTACCTCTTGGTCCTCGTACCTCTTGGCGTCCGTAACCCTTGGTTACTTACACCCTTTGGCAACTCACAACCTTTGGAACCCGTGACCTTTGGTACCTCACAACCCTTGGTAACTCGTGACCTTTGGCCACTCGTGCCTCTTGGGACATGACCAAACGTTTGCCCAACCGCCCAGTCTATGGTGCGATTCGAACCGACCAGCGTCTAGGTTAGCGGTTTGGTTATGACCGACCAAGTCTAGGGACGTGTCCCTTGGACTGAACCAACACAACCCTTCGTGTATAATCAGAAAGAAGAGAAAGGGCCGGATAGAAACAAGAAGAGGAGAAGCGGTTAGGTCTAATGGACCGACCAGAGCCGCAGTGCGATCACAAGGACCGTCTGTTCGGTCTGATGGTGCCATAGCCCACCACGTACCTTCTGAACTGTGTCAGGGTTCTCCATGCTCTTCTCCTACGCTCGGTCTCCCATACTTGATCGGAGGTTGCCTCACAAACGATCAGATCGTCGGAAACCTAACCACCACACAATCGGCCTTGCTTTGGCCGGAAAACCTCTCTCTCTCTCTTTCTTTCTCTTTCTATGATTTCTCTGAGTATTTTTACTCTAGATTGGATGAATGAAATCGACAGAGTGGACCCCATATTTATAGAATACGAGGGGGTAAGTCTTGCCCCACGAACAGGCATGACTGGCAAGCCGATGGGCACAATCGGCCAAGGGTTACACCCTCTCGGCCGCATGCGTCCCTTCGCCAATACCGCATGGGTTTGGGTCGGACAGAGGCCCAAGGCCTTACCCAATCCCTCTGGACTTAGCCCACGGCCTTGTCCCATGCCCAAACGGTCCATGGCCTCATGGCCAGACCCCCATGGCCTGCCACCAGCCCGGACCAGGACCATCGGACCGAAACACGAACAGTCCGTCCAGCTGAGATGAGCTGACTCCCAGCTGCCTCAGCTGAGTGAGCTAGTAGTTCAGCTAGTGGAGCTGACTTAGTAGTAGCCGAGCTGGAGTGAGCTTATCCTAACTCCGTTGAGCTGGTCGAGCTACTTGTTCCATCCGTCCAGCTACCGTCTTACTCTTCCTAGCTGACTCTCGACTTGTATAAGGTTAAGTCTAAGTTTCCTTACGTCCTTAACCTTCTTATCTGGCCATGGAACGCTTGTCTTGATGTCCTTAGACTGACTAGTACGTTTGCTCGAACCATGGCCGTCCCAATGATCCTATTCAGGATCTGGGATGTTACAGGGTAACCAGCCCCTACAACCTCCTTAGTGGCGATTGTGACCAAAAAGGCCTCACAACCCTTCTCAAGCATCCGTTCCACTTGGACTGCTGATATCACTAAGCATCCAGAGGTCGGACGAATACCTTGGAACCTGATCGGGGGTCCACACCCACTCTCAAACTGCACCCTTCCTCTGTGACAGTCCAGAGTGGCCCGGTTCTTTCCAAGCCAGTCCATGCCTAATATCACCTCATGATTCTTAAGGCAGACCACAACCAGATCCATAGGCATAACTCTATCCTGGATCACTATTGGGATATCCTTTACTCGCCCTAATGAATGCATTACTTGCCCACCGGCTGCATTCACTATGCAAGGATCATCCTCTGTTCCCATCTGGAACAACCCTTTTCCGATCATATCTGGGCTCACAAAGCTGTGTGTAGCTCCAGTATCAAACAGTACGTGTGTTTCCACACCACCAATACATAGAGTCCCTACATAAGACCCCCCTTTTCTAATCATCTAATCCATTCTAAGTTCTGTCATGTCCCCGATCCTGGATAGGATCGTCCGGACAGACTTTAGTGCGAGGAGACGCACCAGTCAGGTCAGTGTTGGGGTCTAAAACGGTCACGACGGAATTACCACCCGAAAATCCTCGGAGCTCGTATTTCCGAAAGAGATAGTAAAAATAAAGATATAATTTTTGTAAAAAAATAATAACCAATACGAAGTTTTTACGAAGAAGTATCCTTGAAGATTCAAAAGCAAACGAACCAAGCTCGGTCGTTGCGTAACTACCGCACATACACGCTGTCCGGTCGCTACGTAGCAACCAAGTCTGAGCCAATGCCGGTCGCTACGAAGCGACCGAACATCCGACCCGCTCGGTCGCTACATAGCGACCAAGCTCAAGCAATCGTCCCGCTCGGTCGCTACGTACCGACCGAGCTCAAGCCAAAGCTCGGTCGCTACGTAGCGACCGAGCACGCGTCCCACTCGGTCGCTAGGTAGCGACCGAGCTCGGCCAAGCTCGGCCGCTACATAGCGACCGAGCGCTCATCTCGATCGGTCGCTACATAGCACCGAGCTCGAGCCAAAGCTCGGTCGCTACGTAGCGACCGAGCGCTCGTCCCGCTTGGTCGCTACGTAGCGACCGAGCTCGAGCCAAAGCTTGGTCTCTACGTAGCGACCGAGTTCGAGCCAAAGCTCGGTCGCTACGCAGCGAGCGGGCTTGAGCCAAAGTTCGGTCGTTGCATAGCGATCGAGCTCTTCCGAACATCGATACAACACCAGTCCATGCATTCTCGTCAAACCTTCAAATGCCATCTCCCGAAGACCGTAGCAAGCTCAGTCCATGCTTTCCGCTATTCTAAATCATCTTTCAGACTTTGCGAATTAAAAACCGCGGAAAGTTCATTCTTTATCAAAAGAACTCATAGTAAACGTGTCGAGTCGGAAGACGGCCCAAAGGGACCTAAAACACGACTCGAGGCCCATCCTATGATTTCTTAACCAAAAGCCCATAAACCAGAGCACGGTTTATGCTTGGTCCACAAGGAAGGATAAATGTCAAGTTTCCGCGGATAAATACGAAAGCTTTGAAAATAATTGTGAAGATCAGGAAAAATGGAATATCTCCATTTTTATGCTATGACGGGTTACGGGCAGAAGAGTAAAAGCATAAACCTACCTTGGATCTAGTATATAAGGAGTCCTGCGCGAGGAGCATGGAGGAGAACTTTTTCAGACCAAACTTAGCACTTAGAGCAATTTAGGCATTTTTTCGTTTTTCTTATTTCGAGCTGCGACTCAATTAGGTTTAGCCGTCTTAGGGTTGCTAGAACTAGGAATCTCGCCGACAGCTCTCGAGCCCAGGCCTATACCTTGTTGTAAACGCTCATACGCAAATTCGGAAATAAGATCTTCTTTGCTCTCTTCTTCGATTTCTTATACTTTATCGTTGTTATTCTCGTGTTCTCATTGCTTGACGTGTGGTAATTAGCAGATATCCGGGTCCTCTGTGAAATTAGGGTTTTCCTAGTTTCCTTATTTAAACGGAAATCGACAGTGCGAATTTTGGTTCCCACAGTTTGGCGCTAGAAGGAGGGGGAGTACGGATCAATCTAACCCGCAAAAGCCAGATCACACTCAATCAGACATGTCAACTAACGATGCGGATAACGTGCAGACTCCCCTTAACGGAGGTAGCGGCACCGATCTCCACACTCCAGCAGCAGACGTATCCGCGGCCAACGCACAAGCCAACGCCGCGACGCTCGAGGAGTTTAAAAAGATGTTCGCCACCAATGAGAAAAGGTCGGAAGAACAAGATAAGCTCGTGAATAACTTGACCAAACAGGTTTGTTGGGGTCAAAAACGGTTACGACGGAATTACCACCCAAAAATCCTCGGAGATTGTATTTCCGAAAGAGATAGTAAAAGAATAGATGTAATTTTCGTAAAAATAACAAATACGAAGTTTTTACGAAAAAGTATCCTTTGGGATTCAAACCGAATAAACCAAGCTCGGTCACCACGTATACACGCCGTCCGGTCGCTACGTAGCAACCGAGCTCGAGCCAAAGCTCTAGCGACCGCGCGATCGTCCCGCTCGGTCGCTACGTAGCGACCGAGCGATCGTCCCGCTCGGTCGCTATGTAGCGACCGAGCTCAAGCCAAAGCTCGGTCTCTACGTAGCGACCGAGCACTTGTCTCGCTCGGTCGCTACGTAGCGACCGGGCTCGAGCCAAAGTTCGGTCGCTGTGTAGCGATTGAACCTTTCCGAACATCGATACGACACCAATCCTTGCATTCTTGTCAGACCTTCGAATGCTATCTCCCGAAGACCGTAGCAAGCTCAGTCCATGTTTCCCGCTATTCTAATTCATCGATCAAACTTCGCGGATTAGAAACCGCGGAAAACTCGTAGTAAACGTGTCGAGTCGGAAGAGGGCCCAAAGGGACCTAAAACACGACTCGAGGCCCATCCTACGATTTTTCCTAACCAAAGCCCGTGAACCGCAGCATGGTTCACGCTAAGCGCACGAGGAAGGATAAATGTCAAGTTTCCGCGGATAAATACGGAAGTTTTGAAGATAATTGTGAAGATCGGGAAAAATGGAATATCTCCATTTTTATGCTATGACGGCTTAAGGGTAGAAGAGTAAAAGCGTAAACCGACCTTGGAGCTAGTATATAAGGAGTCCTAGGCGAGGAGCAGGGGAGGACTTTTTCAGAGCAAACTTAGCACTTAGAGCAATTTAGGCAATTTTCCGTTTTTGTTATTTCGAGCTGCGACTCAATTAGGTTTAGCCGTCTTAGGGTTGCTAGAACTAGGAATCTCGCCGACAGCTCTCGAGCCCAGGCTTATACCTTGTTGTAACGCTCATACGCAAATTCGGAATAAGATCTACTTTGCTCTCTTTTCGATTTCTTATTTTTATCGTTGTTATTCTCGTGTTCTGATTGCTTGACGTGTGGTAATTAACAGATATCCGGGTCCTCTGGGAAATTAGGGTTTTCCTAGTTTCCTTATTTAAACGGAAATCGACAGTGTGAATTTCGGTTCCCACAGTTTGGCGCCAGAAGGAGGGGGACTTACGGATCAATCTAACCCGCAAAAGCCACACACAATCTGACATGTCAACCAACGACGCGGATAACGTGCAAACTCCTCTTAATGGAGGCAGCGGCACCGATCTCCACACTCCAGTAGCGGACGTATCTGCGGCCAACGCGCAAGCCAACGCCGCGACGCTCGAGGAGTTCAAAAAGATGTTCGCCACCTATGAGAAAAGGTCGGAAGAACAGGATAAGCTCGTGAATACCTTAACCAAACAGGTTGAAACCTTAACGGCAAGGACCCAAGCTATCCGTCCCCGCGGAACCACCAAAATCCGCGGGAAGAGGCTCGACTTCGCCACCCCACTCGATAGAGCAGGACTCGCGCGGAAACGACCTTTCGGTCAAAACCCTAGCGAGAAATCTCCCGTCGAAAAGGGGAACCCTGAAAATCTTCCGCCCCCTGCAAAGGACTCGGAGGATAACGAAGCCGAACACATTGACCTGGATCCTAGTGATGTCTCCAACGACACCAACAAGGATGTCTACAGACATCCAAGAAGGACCAGAAGCCGATCCGCTCGGGAAGGCTCCCCGTTCGAAAAACCAATGACGGAAGAAGAAGAAGTCGCCTATTGGAATGAACAAGAGGAGCTGGCCGAAAGGCAAACCGAGCTCACTCGCAGTAAACGCCGACAGGCTCGGAAATCTACTGACGAGACATCGGATATCCGCGATCTTCGCGACTACATCACCAAGACTGCGGCAGAAGTGAGAGCCGTAAAGTCTCAAATCCATCATGCTACTAGTGCTGCCCCCGAGATCGATCGACTGTTAGAAGGAGCTCGAAAGACCCCCTTTACCAGTTGCATTTCGGACATGAGGGTGTCCGATCCGGGAAAGATCAAAGTACCGAAGTACGATGGTACGGCCGATCCAAAAGCGCACCTTCAGGCTTTCCACATCGCGATGGGAAGAGCAAGACTGAAGGACGGCGAAAAAGATGCCGGCTATTGCCGCCTGTTCGTCGAAAATCTTGAAGGAGCAGCGCTCGAATGGTTCGCACGCCTTCGTCGCAACACCATCGGGAGTTTTCGACAGCTCGCATCGGAATTTCTCAAACAGTACTCTGTATTCATAGACAGAGAAACCTCCGATGTTGACTTATGGAGTCTCTCCCAGAGGGAAGACGAACCCCTCCGCGAGTTTATCAGTCGGTTCAAACTGATAATGTCCAGGGTCAGCGGGATAAGCGACAAAGTGGCCATCGACGCGCTGAGAAAGACGCTCTGGTACAAGTCGAAATTCAGAAAATGGATAACTCTCGACAAACCGCGAACGATCCAGGACGCCCTCCACAAAGCAACGGACTACATCATAGTCGAGGAAGAAACGAAAGTCTTATCGCAAAAACATAAGCCGGCGAGACCATCCTCGAAAGACGCAGATCCGAAGGGGAAAAAGAAGAACTCTCGTAACGACAAATACGTCCATCACGAGGGGGAAGATCTCCAAGGGGCGCATAACTATGCGATCAATTTGGATCAAGGCCGGACCACGGGCAACACATGGACTCGCAATCAAGGGTATGACGAAAACACCTTCGGCGAGTTCCACAATTCCCGAGGACACTCCACGACCAATTGCAAAGTCTTGGGAGCAAGACTGGCCACGAAGCTACTCGCTGGAGAGCTTTCGGAAGTAACTAGCGTCAAGGATCTCATCCTCGATTCCGATCGCCCTCCAAAGACGGATAGAAATCCGCCCGCTGAAAATCCCCTCAACGAAAGCAACCTGGGGATAAACGCGGTAGGAGGCCGGATGACAAAGGGAACGATAACAATCGTCGCATAGTCAATATGATCATCGGAGGATCACAATACTGCAGCGATACCGCGTCGGCCATCAAGGCTTACCAACGGAAGGCAGAATCAAGTGCAAATTGGCCTACATGGTCTCCGCCACGAGACGACCAAAGTTACTCGATCACCTTCACAGAGGAAGAAGCCGGCGGTATCGACCAACCTCACTGCGACCCGCTCGTCATAGATCTCGTCATACGAGATTTAGAAGTCGGAAGGGTACTCGTAGACACGGGAAGCACGGTCAACGTAATCTTCCGCGACACTCTCAAGCGGATGAGTATCGAACTCGGAGAAGTAATTCCGACGCCAAAACCACTCACGGGTTTTTCAGGCGAAGTGTCGATGACTCTCGGATCAATCCAATTGCCAGTCATGGCCAAGGAGATCACAAAAATCGTCGAATTCGCGGTAGTCGATCATCCCGCTATCTACAACGTGATCATGGGAACCCCATGGCTCAACGCCATGCAGGCAGTTCCGTCAACATACCACCTGGGTCTCAAGTTCCCAACGCCGAGCGGAGTCACGGCCATCTGGGGATGCCAAAAACAGTCGCGACTATGCTTCCTCGCGGAGCACAAGTTAAGGCAAATCACGACTTCTGCAGCTGTAAACGGCAAGCGCACGAAGATAGACCGATCTTCGGCCAAAAGCGCCCAGGGAAAAGACGAATTAAAATCGTCTATCGACGCAAACGCATCGGACGTCGAAACTCGACACAAGTCCGAAGCCCACGCGACAACTCAACCGGAACGTCCGGAAAATAGCATTGACCCAGCCACGATCGACACGGTCAAGGCGGACATCGCAATATCCACCGCCGAGTAAGAACACTCGCGGCATGAAACAGAACTACGAGATGGCTTGATCCTCGAAAACGGGTACGTAGGCAGCTCGTCAAAAAAGACGAGTTCAGCTATCCCCCTCTCTAAAAAGGGGGGGGGGAGTGGGTGCGTATACTCGTATACTCCCACTTAGAAAAATCTTCATTATTGTAATCGAGTTTTTAGAAACTTCAAAAACTTTTACTACAATATACGTTGTCCTTTTTATCGAAAACGTTTACGCTTCAGTAAAACACAAAAGAAACTTTCTGGACACGCCTGAAAACGTTAAGACTCTTGTCTGCGGCCCCTTCCGGCCCAAAAATCGTAAAGATTATCATCTTTCAAACACGCAAAAATACACGTATAATCCTCGAAATAACTGCGAGACGTCGCAAAAGTTAAAATTCGAGGATAATGCTAACGCGACCACCAAAAACCTTACACCCCGTTCGTCGATTGGCCCCGACGAACACGCTAGCCGTCTTAAACAAACGCAATTCGATCACTCTTTTGATCTTTAAAAACGTCCGGCACAAGGACAAAAGCGCGCTACAACAAAAATCCGAAATTTTGGTTTAGCACTTCCAGTTGATTCTGAGAAGATGCTCGATTCGTACCATACAAGTCATATAAGCCGAGAACATATCGCGGACTTTAAATCGGTGCCAGTCAGGAAGAAATCGCAACAGGAAAAACGATAGCCGGCTAGTCACCGCACAAACCTTAACCGAAAGTAAACCTAGGTCTTGCCCTAAACCCAACGCTCTGGTCTCAAACATCTCAAGGCATGATATCTAAAAGATACGAGATCCTAAACCATGTCTCTCCGTTCATATCTCAATGTTCTCGAAAATCGTAAAGATAAGTAAATTTTTACGAAAATCACGAACGAACCAACAGATTGAACGTCTAATCAGAACTAAATACGAGACGACAACTCGTATTTACTTCAACCCTACTCAGGAAAACTCGAAACAAAACATTTATCATATAAATAAACCGCGTAAAGCGGCAAGGGATTCAAAGCCACCAACGGCCAGTCCCGGTAAATACAAATACGGCCATCTAGGCCTAAACAAAATCCAAATTCAAAGGGCCACACTTGGCCGAAAACAGATAAAAAGATAACTAATCCGCCCCTCATAATCCAAAGCCAAAATCCCCGGACAACGAAGCGCCGAACGCATCCGCGGGACGATTCACTTCCTCGCCACCATCGGGAAACCCGGTCGGAACCTCCTCGGTATCAGGGGAAACCGGGATGGAATCCCAGAACCCTTGAATCTTCTCGTCAATCGGAGGGATAAGCGCCTCAGCATGGGCACGTTCACTCATCCCATTCTTCATCAAGCTCATTTCCTCTTCAAACACATAGTCATCGGCTCGCGTCCTCCAAAGACTTCCGACCGAACCGCGGCACTCGCGAAAGTCACCCACCGAGGTAAAGGCATTCTTGAGGTTCCCATACTCAACCTGGAATTGAGATGCGCGAGTCTTCATCACCTCGACGATTTCTCTTTTGCCTTTCCTCTCCGCTTTACGAACAGCCCGCGCATGGTCACGAGTAAGTTGCGCCTATCGCTCCAGCATCTCCCCTTGCACGCGAGCGAGATCCCGCTCCGCTTTCTCCGCTTTAAAGCGGTAGACCATGGCTTCTCTATGGCCCACCTCAATGGCCGAGCCCAGCAGGCTCAGGCCCTGCAAAATCGATTGACATGTTATAAACATATATACACAGGACAATCACCAAGAAATCCTCAAAAACTAACCCCATTGATGATGCAAGATCCCTCTGCAACGACTCTCGGCCTCGCCGATTCTTTCGTAGGAGGAGGAGCATCGAAACCCAGTGGCAGTCCAGCAAAGAAGTCATCGAAATCCAGAACAGGGTCCTCGCTCGAACCGCTCCCATCGTTGTAAGCAAGGTCCGGATCCCATCCTGGAAGCATAGAGTCATCCATCAAAAACTCTATGTCGCCAAGATCGACATCTTTTCCCTTCCAGGAACTCGACTCCGGCACAGCCGTTGGAGCTTCGACGGGATTCTGGTCGTCAGGTTCGGAGTCGCTTCCCGTGTCCGCATCCAAAGCAGGACCGGGTTGCACGAATCTCGGTGCCTTCCGAACCCTCTTCGGCGTAAAAGAAGTCCAGAAGAAGGGACCATTCCTGAGAAGATCCCTCACCGAAATGATGTCCTCGGGGAACGGAGCAAAAGGGTTGATGAAGGGACGATCATTCGGCAACCTCCGGAACAGTGGAATGCAACTCTCTTCGACGAATGCAGCGTCTATACGAACGAAGAAAAAGAACTTCTTCCACGAGTTGAAGTTCGAAATAAACTTCTTAACCACTGACATAAATTTCCGAGGGACCAACCTATGCTTATCCGTATCTCTGACAAGTTGAAGCCTCAAAAGCGCTTCATAATGATCGACGGAAAGGGAAAGGCCATGCTCGTAGCTTAGGATCAGGATCCCAATAAGATGCTGAATGGCAAGGGGAGTCAACTGACTTATCGCAACTTCGAAACGATCCAACACTCGGACGAGAATTTGGGGTATGGGGAACCATAGGCGACAACGCACTATGAACACCTCATAGCAAGTAAAGTAACCCTCCGGGGGACTGTTAGCACATTCCCCGCGGCGGGGAACCCGGAACTCCACAGCATCCGGGATATGGTAGAACGATCGCATCATCACGAGAAACTCGTCGGTAGTCCTACTTGCATCCTCTTTCTCGACTCCACGATGGACCAGGACCGGGAATGGCTTCTCCTTGGGAGGGGTCAACGAGCCATAATGAGCAACCCACCATGCCTCGTTCTCGGCAGGATGCACCGAGTGAGGCACGAACTCCATCTTCGGAACGACGAGCTCTTCATAAGGACTCGCGGACGAAGACCCTTTTTTCGCAATCTTTTTCTTGCTCGACATCTTTACACTTCTCTTGAGAGAATAGAGGAAAAGGGTGGAGAGAAAGATAGAAAGTTTTTTTTTTTTTAAGAAAGATCTTAGAGAAAGACAAGAAAGTGAAAAAATTATGGAACAAGTTACCTCCCTTCTTATAAGACATAAGGATTTACTATTCAAGCTCGGACTTTCGGATATTAATTCCATCCATCACGCCTAACTTGCCAAACATGTCTAACCACACGCTAGGATCCTACGATGCATGATCCTAACAGGCTGGGGGCTAACTGTTGGGGTCAAAAATGGTTACGACGGAATTACCACCCGAAAATCCTCGGAGATCGTATTTCCGAAAGAGATAGTAAAAGAAGAGATGTAATTTTCGTAAAAATAACCAATACGAAGTTTTTACGAAAAAGTATCCTTTGGGATTCAAACCGAACAAACCAAGCTCGGTCACCACGTATACACGCCGTCCGATCGCTACGTAGCGACCGAGCGCTCGTCCCGCTCGGTCACTACGTAGCGACCGAGCCCAAGCCAAAGCTCGGTCGCTACGTAGCCACCGAGCGATCGTCCCGCTCGGTCGCTACGTAGCAAACCGAGCTCAAGCCAAAGCTCGGTCGCTACGTAGCGACCGAGCGATCGTCCCGCTCGGTTGCTACGTAGCGACCGAGCTCGGCCAAGCTCGGTCGCTACGTAGCGACCGAGCGATCGTCCCGCTCGGTCGCTACGTAGCGACCGAGTGATCGTCCCGCTCGGTCGCTACGTAGCGACCGAGCTCGAGCCAAAGCTCGGTCGCTACGTAGCGAGCGAGCGATCGTCCCGCTCGGTCGCTACGTAGCGACCGAGCACTCGTCTCGCTGGGTCGCTACGTAGCGACCGGGCTCGAGCCAAAGTTCGGTCGGTGTGTAGCGATTGAACCTTTCCGAACATCGATACGACACCAATCCTTGCATTCTCGTCAGACCTTCGAATGCTATCTTCCGAAGACCGTAGCAAGCTCAGTCCATGTTTCCCGCTATTCTAATTCATCGATCAAACTTCGCGGATTAGAAACCGCGGAAAACTCGTAGTAAACGTGTCGAGTCGGAAGACGGCCCAAAGGGACCTAAAACACGACTCGAGGCCCATCCTATGATTTTTCCTAACCAAAGCCCGTGAACCGCAGCATGGTTCACACTTGGCCCACGAGGAAGGATAAATGTCAAGTTTCCGCGGATAAATACGGAAGTTTTGAAGATAATTGTGAAGATCGGGAAAAATGGAATATCTCCATTTTTATGCTATGACGGCTTAAGGGTAGAAGAGTAAAAGCGTAAACCGACCTTGGAGCTAGTATATAAGGAGTCCTAGGCGAGGAGCAGGGGAGGACTTTTTCAGAGCAAACTTAGCACTTAGAGCAATTTAGGCAATTTTCCATTTTTGTTATTTCGAGCTGCGACTCAATTAGGTTTAGCCGTCTTAGGGTTGCTAGAACTAGGAATCTCGCCGACAGCTCTCGAGCCCAGGCTTATACCTTGTTGTAACGCTCATACGCAAATTCAAAATAAGATCTACTTTGCTTGACGTGTGTTAATTAACAGATATCCAGGTCCTCTGGGAAATTAGGGTTTTCCTAGTTTCCTTATTTAAACGGAAATCGACAGTGTGAATTTCGGTTCCCACAAGGTTGAAACCTTAACGGCAAGGACCCAAGCAATCCATCCCTGCGGAACCACCAAAATCCGCGGGAAGAGGCTCAACTTCGCTACCCCACTCGACAGATCAGGAGTCGCGCGGGAACGACCTTCCGGTCAAAACCCTAGCGAGAAATCTCCCATCGAAAAGAGGAACCCTGAAAGTCTTCCGCCCCCTGCAAAGGACTCGGAGGATAATGAAGCCGAACGCATTGACCTGGATCCTAGCGATGTCTCCAACGACACCGACGAGGACGTCGACAGACATCCAAGAAGGACCAGGAGCCGATCTGCACGGGAAGGCTCCCCATTCGAAAAACCAATGACGGAAGAAGAAGAAGAAATCGCCTATTGGAACGAACAAGAGGAGCTGGCTGAAAGGCAAACCGAGCTCACTCGCAGTAAACACCGACAGGCTCGGAAATCTACTAACGAGACATCGGATATCCGCGATCTTCGCGACTACATCACCAAGAATTCGGCAGAAGTGAGGGCCGTAAAGTCTCAAATCCATCATGCTACTAGTGCTGCCATCGAAATCGATCAACTGCTGGAAGGAGCTCGGAAGACCCCTTTTACCAGTCGCATTTCGGACATGAGGGTGTCTGATCCGGGAAAAATCAAAGTACCGAAGTACGATGGACGGCGAAAAGGATCCCGGCTACTTCCGCCTGTTCGTTGAAAACCTGGAAGGAGCAGCACTTGAATGGTTCGCACGCCTTCATCGTAACACCATCGGGAGTTTCCGACAGCTCGCATCGGAATTTCTCAAACAATACTCTGTATTCATCGACAGAGAAACTTCCGATGTTGACCTCTGAAGTCTCTCCCAGAGGGAAGACGAACCCCTCCGCGAGTTTATCAGTCGGTTCAAGCTGATAATGTCAAGGGTCAGCGGGATAAGCGACAAAGTGGCCATCGACGCGCTGAGAAAGACGCTCTGGTACAAGTCGAAATTCAGAAAGTGGATAACTCTCGACAAACCGCGAACGATCCAGGATGCCCTCCACAAAGCAACGGACTACATCATAGTCGAGGAAGAAACTAAAGTCTTATCGCAAAAACATAAGTCGGCAAGACCATCTTCGAAGGACGTGGATCCAAAAGGGAGAAAGAAGAACTCTCGTAACGACAAATACGTTCATCACGAGGGGAAGATCTCCAAGGGGCGCATAATTACGCGATCAATTCGGATCAAGGCCGAACCACGGGCAACACGTGGACTCGCAATCAAGGGTATGACGAAAACACCTTCTGCGAGTTCCACCAGTCCCGAGGACACTCCACGACCAACTGCCAAGTCTTGGGAGCAAGACTGGCCGCGAAGCTACTCGCTGGAGAGCTCTCGGAAGTAACTAGCGTCAAGGATCTCATCCTTGATTCTGATCGCCCTCCAAAGATGGACAGGAATCCGCCCGCTGAAAAATCCCCTCAACGAAACCAGCCTGGAGATAAACGCGGTAGGAGGCCGGACGACAAGGGGAACGATAACAATCATCGCAGAGTCAACATGATCATCGAAGGATCACAATACTGCGGCGATACTGTGTCGGCCATCAAGGCTTACCAACAGAAGGCAGAGTCAAGTGCAAATTGGCCTACATGGTCTCCTCCCTGAGATGGCCAAAATTGCTCGATCACCTTCACAAAGGAAGAAGCCGGCGGCATCGATCAACCTCACTGCGACCCGCTCGTCATAGATCTCGTCATATGAGATTTAGAAGTCGGAAGGGTACTCGTCGACCCGGGAAGCACGGTCAACGTAATCTTCCGCGACACTCTCAAGCGGATGAGCATCAACTCGGAGAAGTAATTCCGACACCAAAACCACTCACGGGTTTTTCAGGCGAAGTATCGATGACTCTTGGATCGATCCAGTTGCCAGTCATGGCCAAGGAGATCACGAAAATCATCGAGTTCGCGGTAGTCGATCATCCCGCTATCTACAACGTGATCATGGGAACCCCATTGCTCAACGCCATGCAGGCAGTTCCGTCGACCTACCACCTGGGTCTCAAATTCCCAACCACAAGCGGAGTCGCGGCTATCTGGGGATGCCAAAAACAGTCGCGGCTATGCTTCCTCGCAGAGCACAAGTTAAGGCAAATCACGACTTCTGCAGCTGCAAACGGCAAGCGCACGAAGATAGATCGATCTTCGGCCAAAAACGCCCCAAGGAAAGACGAATTAAAATCATCTGCCGACGCAAATGCATCGGACGTCGAAACTCAACACGAGTTCGAAGTCCACGCTACAACTCAACCGGAACATCTGGAAAATAGCGTTAACCCAGCCACGATCGACATGGTCAAGGCGGACATCGCGACATCTACCGCCGAGTAAAAACACTCACGGCATGAAACAGAACTACGAGATGGCTTGATCTACGTAGGCAGCTCATCAAAAGACGAGTTCAGCTATCCCCCTCTCTAAAAAGGGGGGGGGGAGTGGGTGCGTATACTCGTATACTCCCACTTAGAAAAATCTTCATCATTATAATCGAGTTTTTAGAAACTTCAAAAACTTTTACTGCAATATACGTTGCTCCGCTTTATCGAAAAACGTTTACGAGTCAGTTAAACACAAGAAACTTTCAGGACACGCCTGGAAACATTAAGACTCTTGTCTACGGCCTCATCCGGCCCAAAATTCGTAAAATTATCATCTTTCAAACATTCAAAGATACATGTATAATCTTCGAAACAACTGCGAGACGTCGCAAAGTTAAAATTCGAAGATAATACGAACAAATTGTCCGAACGCGACCACCAAAAACCTTACACCCCGTTCGTCGATTGGCCCCGACGAACACGCCAGCCGTCTTAAACAAACGCAATTCGATCATTCTTTTGATCTTCAAAAACGTCCAACACAAGGACGAAAGCGCGCTACAACAAAAATCCGAAATTTTGGTCCAGCGCTTCCAGTTAACTCTGAGAAGATGCTCGATTCGTACCATACAAGTCATATAAGCCGAGAACCTATCGCGGACTTTAAATCGGTACGAGTCAGGAAGAAATCGCAACAGGAAAAATGATAGCCGGCTAGTCACCGCACAAACCTTAACCGAAAGTAAACCTAGGTCTTGCCCTAAACCCAACGCTCTGGTCTCAAACATCTCAAGACATGATATCTAAAAGATACGAGATCCTAAAACCATGTCTCTCCGTTTGCATCTCGATGTTCCCGAAAATCGTAAAGATAGGTAATTTTTTACGAGAATCACGAACGAACTAACAGATCGAACGTCTAATCGGAATTAAATGCGAGACGACAACTCATATTTACTTCGACCCTATTCAGGAAAATTCGAAACGGAACATTCATCATATAAATAACCCCGTAAAGCGGTAAGGGATTCAAAGCCACCAACGGCCAGTCCCGATAAACAATAAAAATGGCCAAAATAGGCCCATACAAATCTCTCGGCCACACTCGGCCACAGACATAAAATACAAAGACGAGCATCTTTCTTTCGATAACTACTCCACCTCTCATAATCCAAAGTCAAAGTCCCCGGACAACGAAGCACCGAACGCATCCGCGGGACGATCCACTTCCTCGCCACCGTCAGGAAACCCGGTCGGAACCTCCTCGGTATCAGGGGAAACCGGGATGGAATCCCAGAACCCTTGAATCCGCTCATCGATCGAAGGGATGAGCGCCTCAGCGTGGGCACGTTCGTTCATGCCGCTCTTCATCAAGCTCATTTCCTCCTGGAACACATAGTCATCGGCTTGCGTCCTCCAAAGACTTTCGACTGAACCGCGGCACTCACGAAAATCACCCACCGAGGTAAAGGCGTTCTTGAGGTTCCCATACTCATCCTGGAATTGAGAGGCACGAGTCTTCATCACCTCGACGATTTCTCATTTGCCTTTCCTTTCCGCCTTACGGACAGCCCGCGCATGATCACGAGTAAGTTGCGCTTCTCGCTCCAACATCTCGCCTTGCACGCAAGCGAGATCTCGTTCCGCTTTCTCCGCTTTAAAACGATAGACCATTGCCTCCCTATGGCTCGCTTCAATGGCCGAGCCAAGCAAGTTGAGGCCCTGCGAAACCAGTTAACGCATTGTAAGCATAAAAGGATCCTAGGCGATCACAAATATTTTCGAAAAAATCATACCCCATTGATGATTCGGGACCCTTCCGCGATGACTTTCGGCCTTGCCGACTCTTTCGCAGGTGGAGGAGCATCAAAACCCGGTGGCAGACCAGCAAAGAAATCATCGAAATCCGGAATAGGGACCTCGCTCGAGCCACTCCCGTCGCCATAAGCAAGGTTCGGATCCCATCCTGGAAGCATAGAATCATCCATCAAAAATTCTATGTCGCCAAGGTCGATATCCTTTCCCTTCCAAGAGCTCGACTCCGGCATAGCTGCTGGAGCTACAACGGGATCCTGGTCGTCAGGTTCGGAGTCGCTTCCCGCGTCCGCAACCGAGGCAGGACCAGGATGCACGAACCTCAGTGCCTTCCGAATCCTCTTCGGCGTAAAGGAAGTCCAAAAGAAGGGACCATTCCTAAGAAGATCCCTCACCGCAATGATGTCCTCGGGGAACGGAGCAAGAGGATTGATGAAAGGATGATCGTTCGGTAACCTCCGGAACAGTGGAATGCAACTCTCTTCGACAGACGCAGCGTCTATACCACTACAAGAAAGAAAGTCTTTTCTGACCGAGCTTCCGACCGATATTTTTTTGGTCGGAAATTTCCGACAGATTTCCAACAGAAATCTGATATGGTCAGAACTTTCCGACGGCTACAAAGTCGACAGAAAACGGTCAGAAATTTCCGACCGTTTTCCGACGAAAATAATTTAAAATATTATCCGTCCGAAATCTGTCGGAAATGTCCGACCGAACGTAGTCGTCGGATATCGGTCAGAAATTTTCAACGCCTTTGGAAATCGGTCAGAAACGGTCAAAAGTGGTCAGAAATGTTTCTTTAAATATCACGACGCCGGTCCTGGCTCATTCACAGATTCATCTCTAAAAAACAATTCTCTACAATACAAAATGTCTTCCTCAAATCTTAATGAATATTTTATGTCTTGGATGGATCACAATCATCAAGATCCATCTACTGGACTTTTGACAGAAGAATTTGCGGAAGGTCTTCAACAATTCATGTCATTTGCGTCAAACCAGCCGAGGACTTTGGAAACGGGTAAGATGTACTGTCCTTGTCCAATTTGTCAAAATCGTAGATTTGGTACAGTTAGTGGTGTATGGAAGCACTTATATAGTAGAGAATTTATGGCGGGTTATAAAGTTTGGTATTCGCATGGTGAAACTGATTCTATGTTGAATTTCGGTAGTGCTAGTGAAGAAAATAACATGGGGGGGGGGGGGGGGGAGAACAACAAGGTGGCTTAGATGAACATATAGGAACTGTTCAAATGGTTAAAGATAGGTATAGAGTAGAGGAACCAAACTTTGAAGCGCAGAAATTTTATGATATGTTAGATGCAGCAAAACAACCGTTATATGATGGTTGTAGAGATGGTATTTCACCTCTTTCAGCTGCAACAAGGATGATGTCTATTAAAACAGATTATAACTTAAGCGAAGATTGTGTTGATGCGATAGCTGGTTTTGTGAAAGATATATTGCCGGAAGATAACCTTTCACCAGCTACCTATTATGAGATACAAAACTTAGTTTCAGGGTTGGGTTTGCCCTATCAAATGATAGATGTTTGCATCGACAACTGTATGCTATACTGGAGAAGGGATGTTGATCGTACTAGTTGTCGATTTTGTCACAAACCACGGTTTCAAAAAACAAGTCGAAAGACTAAAATCCCGTATAAGAGAATGTGGTACTTGCCAATAACAGACCGACTAAAGAGGTTATACCAATCCAAACATACCGCCGATGCTATGAGATGGCATGGTGAACACAACAGCAACGGAGAAATTGCTCATCCATCAGACGCAACATTTTCAGTCAGTGTATCCTAGTTTTGCATCTGAGAGAAGAAATGTTTACCTTGGATTAAGTACGGATGGATTCAACCCGTTCGGAAGCCATGGGAGACAATATTCTCTTTGGCCAGTTATTGTAACACCATACAATTTACCTCCATCATTGTGCATGAAACGAGAGTTTCTCTTTCTCACAATTCTAGTTCCTGGTCCTGCACATCCTAAAAGATCCCTTGATGTCTATTTGCAACCATTGATTCATGAGTTGAAAATGCTATGGGCCGAAGGAGTTGAAGTGTATGATATATCTGCTAGGCAGAATTTTATAATGCGTGCAGTGCTTATGTGGACCATAAGTGACTTTCCCGCATACGGAATGTTATCTGGATGGACAACACATGGAAGATTAGCGTGTCCCTACTGTCAAGATAACACAGATGCGTTTCAACTGAAGAATGGAAGGAAGACATGTTGGTTTGATTGTCATAGACGATATCTACCCCATGACCATCCGTATCGAAAAAGCACCACTTTGTTTACTAAGAACAAAAAGGTGTTTGATGGTCCGCCACCAGAAATAGATGGAAAATCTATCCTGACTCAACTCAGAGATTTTGGTGTGGAATCGACAGCTAAATGTGGGGGAAATGGGCATGATCCAGTTTATGGATATGGCGAACATCACAACTGGCACAAGAAAAGTATTTTTTGGAAGTTGCCGTATTGGGAGAACCATCTACTTAGGCATAATTTAGATGTGATGCATATAGAGAAGAATATATTTGACAACATCATGAATACCATTCTCAATGTCAAGGGAAAGACGAAAGACAACCTGAAGTCCAGATTAGACTTGCCAGATATATGTGCCCGGGAATCTCTTCACGTGGATGGGAGAGGAAGACTTCCAATGCCTATTTATCGGTTAGATGCAGCTGCAAAGCAAGAGTTCTTCGACTGGATTATAGATAGCGTCAAATTCCCAGATGGATATGCGTCAAATCTAAGGAACTGTGTTAATCGCGAAGAAGGAAAGTTTTCTGGTTTGAAAAGTCATGATTGTCATGTCATGATGCAGCGTCTTCTCCCATTTTGCTTCGCTGGTCTTCTTCCAAAACATGTACATGAAGCAATAGCAGGTAAATTTAGTATTTAATAACTTCTTCACCTGTTACATAGTATCTTTTCATATCTAACATAATTTTTTCTTTGTTACAGGAATAGCAGCTTTCTTTCGAGATTTGTGCTCGAGATCATTAACAGCAGATGGAATTAGAAACTTGAAAGAAATGATTCCGATAATCCAATGCAATCTCGAGAAGATTTTTCCACCTTCCTTTTTTGATGTTATGGAGCATCTTCCAATCCATCTCGCTCGAGAAGCAGAACTTGGGGGCCCGGTTCAATATCGATGGATGTACCTGGTTGAGCGTTCTATGTATCATTTCAAGCAGAAAGTGAAAAATTTAAGCCGAGTTGAGGGTTCTATTGTTTCACAAAGCATCAATGAGGAAACATCCCAGTTCGCTGCTTACTATTTTGCCCCAGAAGTACAAACTAAAAGTCGAAAACCATCAAGACATGATGATGGAGGGCAGAGAACAGTTTATCCCGTCGAGGTGCCTACCATATTTTCCCAAATTGGTCGATTAAGTGGAAAAGGAAAAAGTAGAAGACTCACCGAACAAGAGCACATGCACTTACATAAGTACATTTTAGCAAACTGCGAAGAAGTAATGACATACGAAAGGTAGTTATGTTTTAGTATGATATATTAAGAATCCTATTTTGTAAATAAATTTGTAACTAATTATGATTTCAATGGCAGGATTTACATGGAGCAAATAAGGGGTGCATATCTTTCTGCACTAAAAGAAAACGAGTTTGTAAATTGGCTAAAATTCTATGTAAGTTTTTCAAATCTATTCTCTATTACTTCTGAATTTTTGATCTTTTGTTCATGGTGCATTACTTAAATTTGTGACTACTATGCAGGTAAGGTTTCTCTTGTCTAGAGGAGATCCTATTCAGCCATGGTTAGAGGAGTTGGCCCTTGGTCCCAAATTTGTTGCTGTGTCGTACCCGATGTATTGCACGCGTGGATATGCTTTTAAGATTTTCAGCGAAAACACTACGCAGCCAACTATAAATCATGGTATATCTGCTAGATCTGGCGAAGTAATCTACTATGGTATTTTGCGTGAGATATTGGAGATTCACTATCCGGGGATCCTTAATTTGAGGTGTGTTGCCTTCTTTGCTGATTGGTACAACCCGATCGTTGGATATGGTGTACGAATTGACGAGTTTGGAGTAACATCAGTTCATTCCAGAAGAAGTCTTGCAAACTATGATCCGTTCATTCTGGCTTCACAAGCTGATCAAGTAACTTATATTCGGTATCCTCGTGTGAGGAATAAACAAGACCCTTGGGTCACCGTGACCCATATAACTCCACGGAGGAAATTGGAAGGAGTTTCGGATACGGCTGCGATGCAACAATCCTCGAGCAGTGCCATAGGTGATCTTCATGTTGATGGAAGCGAAATCGATCTTGTTTTTGATTTTACTGGTGTAGGTGACAATGAAGTATTCTCAGATTCGGAGTCGGAGAAAGAAGAATTCAACGAAGACTCGGTTTCTTCAGAATATTCATCTAATTCGGATTAATTAAAACTTTTATAAGTTAGAAAGATATTATATATTTTGTAATGTTTAAGAGAAAATATTTTTTAGTAAGTCTGAGTACTTTTTAGAAATGTTTTTCATATGTTTTATTTTATTTTAATGAATGTTTCGAAGCGGATTTTTTTTAAAAACAAAATCTTCAATATTTTTTAAAAACTTTTATAAGTTAGAAAGATATTATATATTTTGTAATATTTAAGAGAAAATATTTTTTAGTAAGTTTGAGTACTTTTAAATAAAATATTTTTCATATGTTTTATTTTATTTTAATGAATGATTCAAAGCGGATTTTTTTTTTAAAAAAAATATTCAATTTCCGACGGATTTCTGACTGGCTTCGGTCGGAATGTTCTGACCGATTTCCAACCATTATGGCGGTCGGAAAGCATTATATATAAATCCAGAAACGCATTAACCCTAATCCGTATCCTCCCCCTCTCGACGAAATCGCCTCCTTGTTTCATCCCCGTCGATCTCCCCCTCCATTCTGCGTCGCTCTCCCCCGCCGTTCTCCGTCGCTCTCCCCCGCCGTTCTCCGTCGCTCTCCCCTGCCGTTCTCCGTCGATCTCGCCGTCCCTTCATTCCCATCTCTCTCCCTCTCTCTCTCTCGAAAATCTCAGCCGAAAGATGTAAGTTTTATGAGTTTCGTTTGTTTAGTTTAGGTTTTAGGGCAAATGATTTCTCGTTATGATGTTGATAGCTTCTTGTCCTGCTTCGTCTGAATGCTTGATTATCGGTTTTGATTATGGAAAAAATTCCCGTCTATGATTTTGATAGATTCTTGGTCTGCTTCGTGTGAATGAATCATCGGTTTTGATTTTGTCAAATGATTTTTTGTGTATGATGTTGATAGCTTCTTATAGGTTGTGGGAATTAAAACTCTAAAAGTACATAGATTTTGATCGGTTATGTTGTTAACTCTCTGTCAAAAACATTTCATTTCTTGTTCTAAGTGTTAATTTTTTTTTAACTCGAGGTCTTATGCGGATTTTCTCGCCGGTTCTTTTCCATCTTCCTCATCTGCTGGTCTGGGTTCCCCGGCTGCACAAGGAACAAGTGTCCCTCAGCCACAGCCAGCATCAATCATCGAGGATAGGTTACTGAACGAGTTGTTGTGGCACCAGGACGAGAGTTGCTTCCTAAGCTGAGCCCAAATGGAGAACCAAATACTAGCTGGTAAATTTTTAACTCTTAATCTAATCATTTCTATTTTGCTATGTGCTTATGTATTCATTGTTTATAGGTTTAGGCGAAGAAATCGCAATGCAATTTGCAAGTCGATTTTGAAATGCTTTCACAGTCTCCTTGAGTTGCCTTATCCGACGTATGCACATGTTCCATTAGAAATTCAGAAGATGTGGCTCCGTTCATTTGCGGTAATGTCTTTTTGTAATGTAAATGTCCGCTTGGTTACAGATTAATTTCGACTTATGCATATGTTTGTTGTGTTTGCATGTTCATTGCAGCAAGATTGGAACTGGGACCCTGCTTTCACCAATGATGTGCGGACAGCCTTTAATTTGCAGGCTAGAAAGCAGTACACGAGCAACGTGACTGAGTGGAAGAAAAAGTGGAGGCTGAAGAAGGATAAACCCATATGTCTGAATCAAGATGTGTGGGACGGGTTTAAAGCCTATTGGCAGCTCGATGCTACTGCACATATTGCAGCTACCAATTCTGTTAATAGAAGAAGCAAGCGTGGTGGAAAAGGTGAAGCAGTACACAATGGTGGTGCTAAGACACGAGAGGAACGTGAGATAGAAATGGTAAGCGGTATTTTTTTTTCAACTTTTTAATTTCATCATATACATTGAACTGATACTCTTATATCATTTGTGTGTTTATTGGAAGACTGCTGAAAGGGGTGGTGTGCCACCAGATTGGTTAGAATTGATGAGGGATATGCACACCAATAAACAAACCGGTGAGGTGCAAGATCCTGTTGAGAGAGAGCTGTTGGCAACTCTGAGTAAGCTGAAGGAGGACAAAGAAGCACAACTTCAGCAGTCTCATCAGTTGTCTGCGAATGATGGATCTACAGCTTCTAACATGCTGTCCCGCGAAGAGATCAACCAACTGGTTCTCGAGGTATGTCTACTTTATGTGGTCAGTTTTTTTTTTTTCTCCAGCCTATAACTTAGAATTTTAGGATTCGTTCTCAAGCTCCTAATATAGGTTTGGTTTCACTTCAGTAGAACTGTCAGTTTGAATTCAGTTAAAGGTTGTGTGACTTTTATATATAGCAAAACAGAAACCGAGTCAGTTTATTTCTTCTTCAGTTAGATGTTGGATCGGTTACTTCAAATCCAGCTGCTTGAATATTAACATGTTATATTTATAGTTCTTATAAAATTTTAAAATCTTTCTACTCTTCTTTTGTAGAATGTTCCTATTAAGAAGGGTCGTCGGTATGGTATCGGTCGTACCTCTGAAGCTATCTCAACCTCATCATCTCAGCTCTCTGTTTCTTCCTCGAGTATTGTTCAGACATGGAGCGGATGAAGACGGAGCTTGATGAAGAGCGGTCATGTCATGTCCCCTCCTAGATAGGATCGCCCGGACGGGCCATGGTGCGGGGAGACGCACCAGTCAGGTCATTAGACCTTGAGACAAGCGTATCATGGCCCTGAATGAAGGTTAAGGGCATCAGTCAGCTGAGGCTTAACCAGGATACGATGGAAACAAGGGTAAAGGAGTTGAGTGAGTGTTTAGGCAGCTGGACGAGTGTTGGTTTGAGTTCAATCAGCTCGGTTCAGCTGGTATTCAGTTCACCATGATCTGTTCAGCTCACAGGAGCTGGTGGACTAGCTCACTCATCTGGGAACAGCTGGAGGTCAGCTCAATCCGGTGAACGGTGCGTTCTGGTTCGGATCAGTGTGGACGAGTCCGGAACGGTTACTGGGCGAGCCGATGGTCCGGGTGCAGGACGTTTCGACCAAATTGGTCTTAGGCTTGGGACAGGGAGTGGGCAAGCTTCCAGAGTGTGAGCTGAGGCTCAGTGATCGATTTGTCAAAGGAAGAAAAGGGGAGAAACCGCCAATGGGCGGTTATGGGACGGTTATGGGACGGTTTTGGGAACCGCCAAACAAATTGGTCTTAGGCTTGGGACAGGGAGTGGGCAAGCTTCTAGATTGGATCCGACCATGCAATGTGAACTGATTCTTGTTTTGTAATCTAACCTTGTGATTGTGTGTTTGTTTGTGTTGGATCCAGGACCAGAAATGGACCGTGGTAAGGGAAAAGCACCATGAGGACCGCAGCCATGGGAAGATGTGTGGTGATTGGGTTGATTCTGAAAATTGTGTAATTATTGTAGCCTATTGTGCAACTTGTGAACTTATGCGATTCTAGTGTGTGATCTATTTATTAGGATGATGAATGATGTATGAACCTTGGTTATTATGTATGAAATATCTATTTGCCCTAATCGATGTTGGATTGTTTAAGTGTGAATGTTGGAACCTCAAAACTTTGAAAAAGACTTAGAATTATTTAACACTTGAACTTGAATATGTAAATGAAACTGGTTGCATTGTTTGGTGAGGCCGCGGTCTGGTTAGATTGGGGAATCCAGGATCGGGTCTTACAAGTTGGTATCAGAGCCTTCTTGATTCTAGGATTTGTTGGGTTATTGGTTCACCACACACTTGGCCGTTTGGACTCATGGTGAGATTGTTGGGTTCTAAGTAATCTTTTGTACTGATTAACTTAGGAGTGATTGAGGTTGTGTGTTCAGTTGTGGACTAACCTTTTGTTTGTGTTTGTAACTCCTAAGGGTACAAGAAGGTATAAATCTCGGAAAGGAAAGGAGGCAACTGGAGCGTCTGGAGCAGTGGGGCAGGATGGTGCTGAACAGACCGGAGTGTTACCAGCTGGAACCATTCCAACCACAGTGCTACCCGCTCTGGTGGAGCAGGTGGACAATGCAACCGGACTTCCAGTGGGTCCAACTCTTCCTACTGAGGTTAATGAAACTAATGTGGACGAGCAGCAAGAGCAAGTCCATGGAGACGATACTGGGTCGTCCAACGTTGGTGCTGGGAGTGGCCAGAATGTTGATGCAAACAATGTTCGGGTCACTGGTGCCGAGGAGGTCATTGAGCCGACCATAAGGGGCTTGGTGGAGGCTATGCAGATCATGGGAGCTCAGATAGCCTCCTTGACACAGGCGTTCACACCATTGGTGAACTCGTCCGTGGGACAGGCTAATCCCCCGGTTCGGGTTGCTGCTGGAGTGGCTGATGTTGGTGCTGCCGTGTGGCTGAGGTGATTGAGATAGACCCACCGGTCAGGCCAGTGCATGGTATGGACTACCTGAAGGTGCTGGAGCATATCTCCAAGTTGGGAACCAAACACTTTGCTGGAAGTGTTGATCCTATGGAGGCGGACGAGTGGAGAACCAGGTTGGTTCGAAACTTCAAGTCCACACGATGTCCTGAGGATTACCAGAAGGACATAGCAGTACACTTCCTGGAGGGAGATGCACATAATTGGTGGTTAGCTTTGGACAAGCGTACCAATGGTACCATTGAGCACTTTGCTGACTTTGAGGTTGAGTTCAACCATAAGTACTTTCCTGCTGAGGCGTGGGATCGTTTGGAGTCCAAGTTCCTGGACTTGACTCAGGGACGGAGGACTGTTCGTGAGTATGAAGAAGAGTTCAACCGACTCAGGAGGTATGTGGGAAGAGAACTGGAGGATGAGAAGGTTCAAGTCCGAAGGTTCATCCGAGGCCTAAGGGTGGAACTTCGAACCTACTGTTCTGTTTGTAAGTTCCACACGGTTTCTGAGTTGGTTGAGAGGATGGCCTTGCTGGAGACCAACCTCACCGAGGAGGGTAAGCAGAAGCTGAAGAGTGTGGTGGTATCCTCGGGTCAGAGTGGTGACAAGAAGAGGAAGAGGGACTCGACCGAGGAGGGTAAAACCTCAAGTGGTAGGTCAGAGTGCCCTAAGTGTGGTCGATACCACGGTGGAGAGTGCTGGAAGGCCATGGGTGCCTGTACTCGATGTGGTAAGATGGATCACTCAGCCAAGGATTGTCCAAGCCCGTTGGGTGAGTCCAGGACCTGTCACCACTGCGGCCAGAAGGGCCACTACCGCAGGGATTGCCCTAAGTTGCAAGGCAACCAAAGTAAGGGACGTGGAGAGGCTAGCAGGCCAGTCCAGGGACGAGGCCAGACCTCAACACCTCGTGTGTATGAGCTATCCAAGGATGTGGATGGGACTCAGCCTTTCCAAGCGATCACTGGTAACATTCTAGACTACTACTTTTACAATTCCAGTAGAATTGCATGGTATGGAACCTAGGATGGATAGATATACTTTGATGGGTCTTGTGTAGGGACCTTAAGTATTGGTGGTGTGGAAACACACACATTATTTGATACTGGAGCTACACATAGTTTTGTGAGTCCAAGTATGATAGGAAAAGGTTTGTTCCAGTATGGAACATGGGATGGTCCTGAACGAGTGAGTGCGGCCGGAGGGCAAGTTATGAACTCACTCGGTCTGGTTAAGGACATCCCTGTGGTGATCTTGGATAGGCCGATGCCTATAGATCTGATTGTTGTCCCCCTCAAGCATCATGAAGTGATCTTGGGCATGGACTGGTTGGGAAAGTAT
Organism: Brassica rapa; assembly: GCF_000309985.2. Classification (NCBI taxonomy): domain Eukaryota; kingdom Viridiplantae; phylum Streptophyta; class Magnoliopsida; order Brassicales; family Brassicaceae; genus Brassica; species Brassica rapa. The sequence goes on from NW_022610977.1 coordinate 31,848, forward strand.
CGGGCAACTCTAGATTGTCACCGGGGAAGGGTGCAACTTGAGAACGAGTTTGGACCCCCGATTAAGTACCAAGGAATCAAGCCAACCTCTTGTAGTTTGGTGGTTTCAGCAGTCCAAGTAGAACGGATGCTTGGAAATGGTTGTGAGGCCTTTTTGGCTACCATTTACACTGATGAGGTTGTAGGGGCCTGTGACCCAGAGGGTATACCGTTGGTTCGGGAATTTCAGGATGTGTTTGGGGCACTACAGGGCATTCCCCCTGATAGGGCTGACCCATTCATCATTGAATTGGAACCTGGAACGGCCCCATTATCAAAAAGTCCATATAGAATGGCACCAGCTGAGATGGCAGAGCTGAAGAAGCAACTTGAGGAGTTGCTTGAGAAGGGGTTCATACGCCCTAGTGTATCACCTTGGGGAGCACCAGTCCTATTTGTTAAGAAAAAGGATGGTAGCTTTAGGTTGTGCATTGATTATAGGGGTTTGAACAGGGTGACTGTGAAGAACAAGTACCCTTTACCCAGGATTGATGAGTTGTTGGATCAACTCCGTGGAGCCAAGTGGTTCTCCAAGATTGACTGGCCTCTGGGTATCATCAGATCCCCATTGCACCAGATGATGTGAGGAAGACAGCGTTCCGAACTAGGTATGGCCACTATGAGTTTGTGGTTATGCCGTTCGGACTGACCAATGCACCTGCTGCATTCATGAAGATGATGAACGGCATCTTCAGGGAATACTTGGACGAGTTTGTGATCATCTTCATTGATGATATACTCGTGTATTCCAAGACAAAGGAGGACCATGAAAGACACCTTAGGGCGGTGTTGGGCCGCCTGAGAGAACAGAAGCTCTTTGCTAAGCTAAGCAAGTGTAGTTTCTGGCAGAAGAGCATTGGGTTCCTTGGACATGTGGTGTCTGATAAAGGAGTCTCAGTGGATCAAGATAAGATCAAATGTATCCAGGAATGGCCACAGCCAAAGAATGCTACGGAAGTTAGAAGCTTCTTAGGGTTGGCTGGTTATTACAGGAAATATGTCAAGGGGTTCTCGAGCATAGCTCAACCTATGACTAAGCTGACAGGCAAGGACGTGAGGTTCACATGGTCTGAGGAGTGTGCGAAAAGTTTTGCAGCACTCAAGAACATGTTGACTAATGCACCTGTCCTGGTGTTGCCTGAGGCTGATCAGCCTTATGTGGTGTATACGGATGCATCCATAACCGGTCTTGGTTGTGTTTTGACACAACATGGGAAGGTGATAGCCTATGCTTCCCGACAGTTAAGGAAGCATGAGGGTAACTATCCGACCCATGATTTGGAGATGGCTGCAGTAGTATTTGCATTAAAGATATGGAGATCATATCTTTATGGTGCCAGGGTGCAAATACTCACAGACCATAAGAGCTTGAAGTACATATTCACTCAGCCTGAGTTAAACTTAAGGCAGAGGAGGTGGATGGAGTTTGTTGCAGATTATGATCTGGACATAGCTTATCATCCTGGGAAAGCTAACCTAGTGGCTGATGCTTTGAGCCGCAGAAGGGCTGAAGTGTCATCTGAGAGGGAGGCGGATGAACTGGAAGGGATGATCAGGTCCTTGAACCTCAACACCTTGGTTGGTTCAGATGAGCCATTGGGGTTGGAGGCAGTGAACCAGGCCGATCTCCTGACCAGGATCAGGCAAGCACAGGGCCTGGATGAAAATCTAAAGAAGGTAGCCGCCAATGACAAGACCGAGTACCAGACAACTGACAATGGTACCATCTTGGTCAATGGGAGGGTCAGTGTTCCTAATGATAAGGAACTCAAAGAAGAGATTATGAGACAGGCTCATAAGTCTAAGTTTTCAGTTCATCCTGGACTGAACAAGATGTATAGGGATCTGAAAAGGTACTACCATTGGGTGAGGATGAAATCTGATGTTGCAGAGTGGGTGGCTAAGTGTCCCACTTGTCAACTGGTGAAGGCAGAACATCAGGTTCCCAGTGGTCTACTTCAGAACCTACCCATACCAGAATGGAAATGGGATCACATCACAATGGATTTTATGACTGGGTTTCCCACGACCAGGAATAAGAAAGATGCAGTATGGGTTGTGGTTGATCGGCTGACCAAGTCGGCTCATTTCCTGCCTATCAAGAAAGGGGATGGGGTCGACCGGATTGTGCAAGTGTACCTAGACGAGGTAGTGAGGTTGCATGGTGTTCCAGCAAGCATTGTCTCGGACAGGGATCCAAGATTTACATCTTATTTCTGGCAGGCTTTCCAAAAGGCCTTGGGAACCAGAGTGAATATGAGCGTGTGTGTTAGAATGGGGAGAGTCTTGGGAAAAACACTTACCCTTAGTGGAGTTTGCTTACAACAACAGCTTCCATACAAGCATTGGTATGTCGCCATATGAGGCTTTGTATGGTAGGCCGTGCAGGACACCCCTATGCTGGACCCAAGTGGGGGAGCGTAGCATGTTGGGTCCTGAGATTGTAGAACAGACCACTGAGAAGATCAGGATGGTCAAAGAGAAGATGAAAGAGGCGCAAGACCGCCAAAAGAGCTATGCAGACAAGCGTAGGAAACATCTTGAGTTTGAGGTCAATGACCTGGTGTATCTCAAGATGATTACCTTTAAGGGTAGGACCAGGGTTTCTGGACGAAAGAAACTGGATCCTAGGTACTTGGGTCCATTCAGGATCATAGAGAGAGTGGGTGCAGTGGCATACAAGTTGGACTTGCCATCAGCAATGGATGCATACCACAATGTGTTCCATGTATCCAAACTCCGGAAATGCTTGTCTGAACAAGACATTGTCTTGCCCGAGATTCCTGCTGACGTTGGTAAGGACCTGGCTTTGGAAACCTTGCCGGTTCGGATTGTGGATCGGTCAGAGAAAGCTATGAGAAAGAAGACAGTTCCCATGATCAAAGTGGTGTGGGATTACAACGGTAAAGACCTCATCACTTGGGAAACAGAAGCAAAAATGAAAGCTATGTATCCGGATTGGTACAGACAATTTCTTCCTGAGGAAACACTTAACATGGATTCGAGGACGAATCCCAAGTTAGTGGGGGAGACTTGTCATGTCCCCGATCCTAGATAGGATCGCCCGGACGGGCCATGGTGCGGGGAGACGCACCAGTCAGGTCATTAGACCTTGAGACAAGCGTATCATGGCCCTGAATGAAGGTTAAGGGCATCAGTCAGCTGAGGCTTAACCAGGATACGATGGAAACAAGGGTAAAGGAGTTGAGTGAGTGTTTAGGCAGCTGGACGAGTGTTGGTTTGAGTTCAATCAGCTCGGTTCAGCTGGTATTCAGTTCACCATGATCTGTTCAGCTCACAGGAGCTGGTGGACTAGCTCACTCAGCTGGGAACAGCTGGAGGTCAGCTCAATCCGGTGAACGGTGCGTTCTGGTTCGGATCAGTGTGGACGAGTCCGGGACGGTTACTGGGCGAGCCGATGGTCCGGGTGCAGGACGGTTCGACCAAATTGGTCTTAGGCTTGGGACAGGGAGTGGGCAAGCTTCCAGAGTGTGAGCTGAGGCTCAGTGATCGATTTGTCAAAGGAAGAAAAGGGGAGAAACCGCCAATGGGCGGTTATGGGACGGTTTTGGGAAGAAGGGATGTGATTTTTGGTAACTGTTCGCCCAGGCGGTTGGGGACAGTTTAAGTCGTCCTCTCTCTCTCATTTCTGCCATTCTGGTCGATTTTTACTCACTTTCACACAGAGAGAAACACAGAGAAAATTCAAAGAGAAAGAGAGACACAAACCTTGGATTGGCCGATTTGATCCAAGAGATTGTTCTTGAGTGTTCCTGGTGTGTTTGGGCGTGTGATCAAGAGGATGGATTTGAGGCAGAAAGACAAGGAGAAGGCAAAGGAGAAAGAGAAGGAAGTCGCCCCTGGAGACCGAACTCCTAAGGTGAGAGGTGTGGCCAAGAGTAACCGGACAAGGCCGCGGATGATGGCCGTGTGAGTCTGGCCGGTTTGGATCGATTGGCCACTCCTTACTCTGACTTCTTCTACTCTGTTTTCTTCATATATATTGTACTATGGATTGTTTTATGATATTACAGGGAAGGATCTATCGATCTTAAGGCCTTGGCCTGATCAAATCCCCATGAAAGCCCCTTGTTCTTGTGTGGGCTGTTCATGGCCGAGATCACTATGATCTGAGCCGGTTCTTTTGAATCTGATTATGGGAATATTTTTCTTCTGAATTGTCATGATTTATCATGAATTTTATTTGGTATTTGGATCTCTTTTTAAAGGGGTCAGATTTGACATTTTTGATGATTGTTCTTGACTAGATTGGATCCGACCATGCAATGTGAACTGATTCTTGTTTTGTAATCTAACCTTGTGATTGTGTGTTTGTTTGTGTTGGATCCAGGACCAGAAATGGACCGTGGTAAGGGAAAAGCACCATGAGGACCGCGGCCATGGGAAGATGTGTGGTGATTGGGTTGATTTTGAAAATTGTGTAATTATTGTAGCCTATTGTGCAACTTGTGAACTTATGCGATTCTAGTGTGTGATTTATTTATTAGGATGATGAATGATGTATGAACCTTGGTTATTATCTATGAAATATCTATTTGCCCTAGTCGATGTTGGATTGTTTAAGTGTGAATGTTGGAACCTCAAAACTCTGAAAAAGACTTAGAATTATTTAACACTTGAACTTGAATATGTAAATGAAACTGGTTGCATTGTTTGGTGAGGCCGCGGTCTGGTTGGATTGGGGAATCCAGGATCGGGTCTTACAGGTCAAAACGTCAAGCTATTGAGGAACAGCTTCGTAGCGTGACCGCTTTCATTTCCAACCTTTACCCGAGCAGTTCTCTGCAACTTAAACCCAGCCGGACTCTGCAACCCAAAGCCCCGACGATCGATGTTTCTAGTAAGGAACTTTGGTTTTTTTTTTTACGTGCTGGAACTTTGCCAACGGTTTTTGGTATGTGTTTTGGTGTGATTAATCACTTTGGTATGTTTGTACAATCTATGACTAGTAAATTAATTACTTTATCGATGTATGTTTGTTTTTAACTTTGCAAATCTTTTATAAAAATTTGACTTTTAAAATTCAAAATCGAACTACCATTTCAGTATTTTATAATCCCAACCGAAATAATCGTTTCTGACCGATGCACCTGTCAGAAATATCCGACCGAAGTACCCGTCAAAACTTTCTGACCGAAATATCCGTCAAATATTTCTGACCGTATCTTCCGTCAAAACTTTCTGACCGTATCTTCCGTCAAAACTTTCCGATCGCTGTTACCGTCAAAAGTTTCCGACCGTAAAAATCGTCGGTTTTCGGTCAGATATTTCTGACCGTTTCTGACCGCTTAAAATTTCTGACCATATAGATCTGTCAGAACAGGCCATTTCCGATCGTTTTCAACGGATATGACGGTCAGAAATTACTGATTTTCTTGTAGTGTACGAACAAAGAAAAAAAACTTCTTCCACGAGTTGAACTTCGAAATGAACTTCTTAACCACTGACATAAAGTTCCGAGGGACCAGCCTATGCGTTGTCCGTATCTTTGACGAGTTGAAGCCTCAAAAACGCTTCAAAATGATCGACGGAAAGGGAAAGGCCATGCTCGTAGCTCAGGATCGGATCCCAATAAGATGCTGAATGGCGAGAGGAGTTCAACTGGCTTATCGCAACCTCGAAAC
>NW_022610978.1:0-27695 GCF_000309985.2 Brassica rapa
CAAACACAAACGGATTATCAGATTTACGCTAAGAACACAGATCAGATCAAAACTCGACAGAATATGAACAGACCCACGAAAATCAAGAGAAAAATCGAACACTTCCCTTCCAGAGTTGCTCTGATACCTTGATGAGATCCTAGGATATGCTCTGGAACAGATGGATAATCCTTGCAGAAACGAATCAAAAGACTCAAGCTTCTCAAGGTATGTGGATCGAATGGTGACACAAGAGGCTGCGGAAAGGCTCCTTGATACTCCTAGGCAATAGATCGATATGACACACAAACTAGAGCCCTTATCTCTGATATTACACACCAGAAGTTGGATATTACACACCAACACTCAATCAACTCGACAAGCAAGAAGAAAAGAGAAAACAAAGGTTTTTGATAAATGGATGCTGATACAAGGGGCCACGACCAGAATATAAAGGAGAAGCCTTGTACATGCACAAGGTCTCGAAAAATACAAGGGAAATAAAGACAAAGGCTCCCTTGGAAACACAACAAAGACTAGAGTTCTTTTTGGAAAACTAAATAACATAAAAGCATAGCTTAAAATATAAGATAAGGTCTTCATGTGGACAGACCAAGATCAATCATCTAGGAGATAGAGAAGTAGACTTGTGGCCTCGTTAAAAACCTTCCTTTGAAAACCCAGTGGGACAAAACCAAAGGTTAGGAAAAAGCACACACAAGCTACTTGCCTAGATGATGATCAGCTTGAAGGTGGAGTAGCTTGAATGATGGTTAAGGTGTCTTGGATGATCAAGCTTCGGCCAAGACTAATGTATTCTTCTTGTTTCCAAATGTTCTTCAAGGTTGCACCCTCAGCTACAAGCTCTTCAGGTTCAGGTTCATGCTTCCAGTCCTTGGTGCTTTCCATGATCACATCAAGCAGTCTGGATAAGGTTTCCTCACAGCTAGAGAGCTGGAGACAGGCTGTAAGTAGACAGCATCTAGTAAAAGATGCCAAAGGGATCAAGCATGTGAAGACTCCCATTGGCTGCTTTTGGATGGCTCTCTTGACTACACATGCCCTGAACCTCTACCTTATCTGATTGATTTCGAAATTGATTGTCTCTCTGTTGAGAAGATTGAATATACAAGTGAGGAGTAGTAAGGGGTGAAGACTGAAGAGTGTATGTTAAGCATTGGGGTGATGGAGAGGTTCACATTGGGATGACCGTACAAGGCCGTACAAGGCCGTACGGTCCGTACACATTCAGACAGGTGAAACCTCGACCGCGGTTACAATAAGTTACCCACGAGTAACTTATGAGAAGAGAAGGGGCTTTGGCTGGCTGATCAGACCGTTGGAGGATAAGAGAGGCGCGGCTTTACAGGCTGGCACAGCTGGAAAGGCAAGAGCATCTTTGTCCAAGATCCTAGATGCTCCAAGCATGTGGGAACACTGATTGGCCGAGTTAAAGAGATCTTATCCTAACCTTGTTGACCTCACATGCTTAGCTCCTCTTTATGATTTCGAAAACCCTAATGCTCTCTCTATATATATGTAACTCTTGTGATTAATAATAAACATACAGTTCTGAGTCTATCTCTCTACATTCATACTCACTTAATCATGATTCTCACCTAAACTCTTCATAATCTCTCATTCTGTTCCTTAATCTACTCTAAATCATTTCATTCTCTTAATCTAATATGGTATCAGAGCCAGGTTGCTCATAGTCTGGTTTCTAATCTCATTAATCTTCAGCTTCATTTCATCTGACGGTTGTCCTTTGAAGCATTTGGAATGGAGGAAAGCAAGAGCAAGACTCTCTCGGTTGCGGTTACCTTGAAGGTGGTACTAACTACCTGCTGTGGTCTCGCTTGGTGAAAGCGGCGGTTGGGAGCAAGGGTCTGTGGAGCCATATCTCTGGTGGAGCTTCAAGACCAGTTGCTAATGAAGAAGAAGGCGGTCAAGAGCTGGTGGTGGCAGATCAAGAGAAGTGGGATCAGGATGACTTGAAGGTGCTTACGGTGCTACATGGGTCACTTGAAGCCTCAATCTTGGAAGCATACAGCTACTGTGAGACGCCAAAGGATCTGTGGGAGACACTCCAAAAGGTCTATGGTAACACATCTAACCTGAGCCGTGTGTTTGAGTTGAAGAGATCAATCAACACACTTGTGCAAGAGGAGGTAGAGTTTACTAAACACTTGGGAAAGTTCAGAGCCTTGTGGTCAGAGCTAGAGATGCTGAGGCCCAACACCACTGACCAAGATGTGCTCATGGAGAGAAGAGAACAAGATCAAGTGTTCGGCCTACTACTCACCTTGAATCCGGTCTTTAATGATCTCATCAAGCACATCTTGAGGTCACCAAAGCTTCCCTCCCTTGAAGATGTGTGTGCTCAGATACAAAAAGAAGAGGGATCAGTTGGGCTGTTCGGAGGCAAGGGGGAGCTCACACTTGCGAACCAGCTGATACTATCCAGGCAAACAAGGCAGCTTACCGCACTGAAGAAGGGAAGTTTGGAGGAAGTGTGACCATTGCAAGAAGCAGGGCCACAAGAGGAGCCAATGCTGGATCCTGCACCCTCACCTCAAGCCAGCGAAGTTCCTGAAGGATAAAGAAGCAAGGGCGCATCTGTCTGAGGGGCAAGTGAAGCTGGAACATCCGGAGCTGGGCAGACAATGCGAGATGGTGAAGGGAAAGGCCTAATACCCAACTACCCAACAACTCCGGGAAGAGCACTGATGGTGAGATGATAAGGAGATCAGACATTGATGCCCTCATCAAAGCTCTCAAGGAGAATGGTAAACTGTATGAACTCTCCTTTAGGATACTCTCTTGCTGCATCCTATGTAGATAGAACTGATGGATATCTGAGTCATAGTATTGAGACTACTAGAGAACCTAGAACTCTAAACAGCTTGAATGATTTGCCTAGAACCTTTGCAGCTAGTAATGTGATAAAACCATTGATTGTAGATTCAGGAGCTTCTCATCACATGATTAGTGACACTAGTTTGATTAAAAATATAGAACCTGCTTGTGGAAATGTGATGATTGCTAATGGTGATAGAATTGCAATTAAAGGAATAGGAAATCTAAAGCTGTTTGATAAAGAGTCTAAAGCATTTTATATGCCTGAATTCACATCTAATTTATTATCTGTTAAAAGATGTACTACTGATTTGCATTGCAATGTTATCTTTAGTCCTAATGATGTGAAGTTTCAGGATATTGAGACAAGGAAAATGATTGGCAAGGGAGTTACCAAAGGAGAGCTTTATATGCTAGAAGACATAGCTCCTGTTTCCAATTCAAGTTGCTCGTTTAGTTCTACTTCTAGTTTGAATAATAATGCATTGTGGCATGCTAGACTAGGTCACCCACATGTTAGAGCCTTAAGCTTAATGTTACCAGGTGTCATGTTTAAAAATAATGAATGTGAAGCATGTATCTTGGGCAAACATTGTAAGACAGTCTTTAAGAACTCAACTACTATCTATGAAAATGTTTTGATCTTGTGCATTCTGATGTGTGGACTGCTCCTTGCTTGTCTAGGGAAAACTATAAGTATTTTGTAACATTCATTGATGAAAAATCCAAATACACCTGGTTAACACTCATTAAGACTAAGGATAGAGTTCTTGAGGCATTTAAAAACTTTCAAGCTTATGTATCTAACCATTATAATGCCAAGCTTAAGATTTTCAGATCAGATAATGGTGGGGAATACACAAGCAATGCCTTCAAGCAACATCTAGCCTCACATGGAATCCTTCATCAAACTAGCTGTCCCTACACTCCACAGCAGAATGGAGTGGCTGAGAGAAAGAATCGACACCTCATGGAGGTTGCAAGATCAATGATGTTCCAAACAAATGTCCCAAAGAGATTTTGGAGTGATGCTGTGATCTCAGCCTGCTACTTGATCAATCGGATTCCCACAAGAGTCTTGCAGGATCAATCACCATTTGAAGTGTTAAACAAACTCAAGCCATCCCTAAGCCACTTGAGGGTGTTTGGAAGCCTTTGTTATGTACTGATTCCGGGAGATATGAGGAACAAGCTGGAACCTAAGAGTACTAAGGCTATGTTTGTGGGGTATTCCACTACACAAAGAGGATACAAGTGCTTTGATCCTCAAACAAGAAGACTCCTAGTATCAAGAGATGTGAAGTTTATAGAGACTAAGGGGTACTATGAAGAAAGAAGCTGGGAAGATCTGAAGGATCTAGCTCAACAATCTGACAAGGCTGCAAGCCTTAGGATGATCTTGGACGGTCTTGGGATCAATACAACCCAGGATCCAAAAGGGCGAGAAGCACCAGTTCAAAATGAAGCTGAAGACACACCCCATGCTGATCATGAGGGGGGAAACCAGTCTGATGGAGCTCATGAGAATGAAGGGAGCGTAAGTCCTGATCAACAAGGGATGCAAAATGAAGATGAAACTGAAGAAAGAGATCAGTTTGAGGTACAACCTGAAAGAGGAGAAGAAGTTCTGAATGAAGCGGCAACTAGGGAACCAGGAGTGGAGAGTGATCCACTTATGGAGACAGTGCCGTTAAGAAGGAGCACAAGAGTGAGGAAGGATCCATCTAACTGGACCAATACCAGAGTCTACTACAATGCTCAAGCTGTGGCACATCCTAGTCAAGCTGTGTGTTCATTTGCTCAATTTCCAGATGAACATCACGCATTTATGATCAGTTTGGATACAAGCTACATACCAAGGACATATGAGGAGGCAATGAAAGACAGAGAATGGAGAGATTCAGTTGCGGATGAGGCTGATGCTATGATCAAGAATGAAACCTGGTATGAGAGTGAGCTGCCTAAAGGGAAGAAGGCTGTTTCTTGTAAATGGATATTTACAATCAAGTATCTACCTGATGGAAGGATTGATAGGAAGAAGACAAGGCTGGTGGCTAGAGGGTTTACTCAAACATATGGAGAGGATTATATTGATACCTTCGCACCAGTGGCTAAACTTCACACAATCAGGATCATACTATCCATTGCAACAAACCTTGGATGGGGCTTATGGCAGATGGATGTGAAGAATGCATTTCTCCAAGGAGAACTTGAAGATGAAGTATACATGCATCCTCCTCCGGGACTAGAAAGCATGGTGAAGCCTGGAAATGTGTTGAGACTTAAGAAAGCCATTTATGGACTGAAGCAATCTCCTAGAGCATGGTATCATAAGCTGAGCACAACCTTAAATGGAAGAGGCTTTCGGAAATCAGAATTGGATCACACGCTGTTCACTCTAGTCACACAATCAGGTATCATCTGTCTATTGGTCTATGTGGATGACATTATCATTACTGGAAGTGATAAGGTTGGAATCCAAGAGACCAAAGACTACCTTAAATCTGTGTTTGAAATCAAGGATTTAGGGGAAATGAAATACTTTCTTGGAATTGAGATTTGTAGATCCAAGGAAGGTTTATTCATGTCCCAAAGGAAGTATACACTTGATCTTTTGAAAGATGCAGGTAAACTTGGAGGACAAACTGCTAAGATGCCAATGGAGGATGGGTACAAAGTACCAAGAGAGGGGGAGCTTGAAGACAGCAAGCTGTTCCATGACCCTAAGCTTTATAGGAAGCTAGTGGGTAAGCTAATCTACTTAACTATCACACGACCTGATATCTGTTTTGCTGTGAATCAGGTTAGCCAGCATATGCAAGCTCCAAAGGATCACCATTGGAGAATGGTGGACAGAGTGCTTAGCTATCTCAACGGATCACCAGGCCAAGGAGTTTGGATGGGATGCAATGGGAGTACAGAAGTAGTTGGCTATTGTGATGCAGATTGGGCTGGAGATAGAGCAGACAGAAGATCTACAACCGGTTACTGCACCTTCATTGGAGGGAACCTTGTGACTTGGAAGAGCAAGAAGCAGAAAGTAGTCTCCTGCTCAAGTGCTGAAGCTGAGTATAGGGCAATGCTGAAGCTTACCAATGAGTTAGTGTGGATCAAGGGGATCTTGAAGCACATTGAGATTGAGCAAGCGGCGCCAATGACAATGCATTGCGACAATCAGGCTGCAATTCACATTGCATCTAACTCAGTATTTCATGAGAGAACCAAGCATATTGAAGTGGATTGTCACAAGGTAAGGCAGATGATAGTCTTGGGAGTGATCCTGCCATGCTACACAAGAAGTGAAGATCAGTTGGCTGATGTGTTTACTAAAGCCGCAAGGATGAAGACAATGAAGTCCATCTACATCAGGTTAGGGCTCATTGATCTCTCAGCCAAGAGCTTATACACTTTTGTGTATTAGAGCATGATTCAAATAATCAGAGATAATCAGATGAAAAGATTAAAGAGATTAAGAGATTTTAGTGAGAGAATAAAGAGAGAGACTCAAAACTCCATTTCATTAATAAAGATGAGGTTTACAACATACCTATATGAGAGAGACAATCAATTTCGAAATCAATAGATAAGGTAGAGGTTCAGGGCATGTGTAGTCAAAGAGAGCCATCCAAAAGCAGCCAATGGGAGTCTTCACATGCTTGATCCCTTTGGCATCTTTTACTAGATGCTGTCTACTTTACAGCCTGTCTCCAGCCTCTCTAGCTGTGAGGAAACCTTATCCAGACTGCTCCCCCTTATCCATACAGCTCTTGGTCGTGGCTTACTCTCCAATGTGAGCCAAGGTAACTTTCCAAGCTTTAACTTAGTTACCACAGTAAAACCAAAGTTACTGTGGTAACTCCAAAGTTACTGTCTGTCTCAATCCTCTTTCTCTATCAATGTAGTCACTCTTTATTACCTCATCTCAACACTCCCCCTCAAGCTTGACCATGTGGAACAAGTCAAGCTTGGAAACCATGAAGACCTCCCTCATTAAAAACCTCACCAAAGAAAACCCATTGGGATAAAACTTTGATGAGGGAAAAAGAGTGGAGACTCCATGGTTAAGGGGCTCAGCTCCTGGGAGTAAGATCAATGAGTCCAAGCCTGGATAGTATGGACTCCATTGTCTTTAATCTCGCTGCCTTAGTAAACACATCTGCAAGCTGATCTTCACTTCTTGTATAACATGGCAGAATCACTCCTAAGATAATCATCTGCCTCACCTTATGACAATCCACCTCTATGTGCTTTGTTCTCTCATGAAACACTGAGTTGGAGGCAATGTGGATAGCTGCTTGATTGTCACAATGCATAGTCATAGGAGTACTCTGCTCAATCTCTAGATGCTTCAAGATCCCCTTGATCCACACCAACTCGTTTGTCAGCTTCAACATGGCTCTATACTCAGCTTCAGCACTTGAACAAGAGATAACCTTCTGCTTCTTACTCTTCCAAGTAACCAAGTTTCCTCCAATGAATGTACAATACCCAGTAGTTGATCTCCTGTCCACTCTATCTCCTGCCCAATCAGCATCACAATACCCAACCACTTCTGTACTGCCATTACAACCCATCCAAACCCCTTGTCCAGTCGTCCCACTCAGATACCTCAGTATCCTATCAACCATCTTCCAGTGATGGACCTTTGGTGCCTGCATATGCTGACTCACTTGGTTCACAGCAAAACATATATCTGGTCTGGTGATGGTCAAGTAGATCAGCTTGCCAACCATCTTCCTATACAGCTTAGCATCCTCAAACAACTGGTTCTCTTCAACCTCCCCCTCACGTAAGACCTTATACCCCTCTTCAAGAGGTGTCTTGGCTACCTTTCCTCCAAGTACATCAGTCTCCTTCAACATATCCATTGTATACTTCCTTTGACACATAAACAAACCCTCCTTGGATCTGCATATCTCAATCCCCAAGAAATACTTCATCTCTCCCAAGTCTTTGATATCAAACACAGACTTGAGGAACTCTTTAGTGGCTTTAATCCCAGCCTTATCACTCCCTGTGATAATCAAATCATCCACATATACCAGTATCACAATGATCCCTGATGGAGTAACCAAAGTGAAGAGTGTATGATCCAGTTCAGACTTCCTGAATCCTCTCCCATTGAGAGTTGTACTCAGCTTTCTGTACCAAGCTCTAGGAGACTGCTTCAGCCCATATATTGCCTTCTTCAATCTCAAAACATTTCCTGGTTTTACTAGATGCTCAAGACCAGGAGGAGGAAGCATGTATACCTCATCTTCTAGCTCACCTTGTAAGAAAGCATTCTTCACATCCATCTGCCACAAATCCCACTCCAAGTTTGTTGCAATGGACAACACAATCCGAACTGTGTGCAGCTTAGCTACTGGTGCAAAGGTATCAATGTAATCCTCTCCATAGGTTTGTGTAAATCCTCTTGCAACCAGTCTGGTCTTCTTCCTATCAATCTGTCCATTTGCTAGATACTTGATTGTGAAGATCCATCTACTAGATACAGCCTTCTTTCCCTTAGGCAGCTCACTCTCATACCATGTATCATTCTTGATCATAGCACCTGCTTCAGCTCCCACTGATTCTTTCCATTCCTTGTCTAACATAGCTTCTTCATAAGTCCTTGGCACATAACTCTCATCCAGACTAATCATAAAGGCATAATGCTCCTCTGGAAACTCAGCAAAGGAACACACGGCTTGAGAAGGATGCTCCACAGCCTGGGCATTGTAGTACACTCTCGTGTTTACCCAGTTGGAAGGATCCCTCTTTATCCTTGTGCTCCTCCTCAAAGCTTGCACCTGATCTTCAGTTTGCACACTAGCCGGCTCCACTTGCTCTTCTTCTGAACTGGCCGGTCCGACTTGTTCTTCTCCACTAGACTGAACCTCATCTACTTCTCCACTAGACTGAACCTCATCCACTTCTCCACTAGACTGAACATTGTTCTCAACTTGATCATGAAGACCTGAATCCTCTTGGTTTTGCTCTTGCTCACCAGATTCAGTTCCATTCCCCCTCTCATGATCAAGAGGAGTTGTTCTTCCAGCTCCACCAGTCTGATTGGAAGACTCTCTCCTGCCGGGTTCCTGATCCTGGGACAACTCTATCCCGAGCTTCTCCAACAACACTCTCAGTATTGTTGCCTTATCAGATGGAGCTTGAGACAAATCCTTCAGATTTTCCCACTCCTTTTCTTCATAATAACCTTTTGTTTCAACAAACTTCACTTCTCTAGATACCATCACTCTCCTTGCTTCAGGATCATAGCACTTGTACCCTTTCTGAGTGATAGAGTAACCAATGAACATAGCCTTAGTACTCTTTGCCTCCAGCTTGTTTCTCTGCTCTCCTGGAACCATGACATAGCACACACACCCAAAGACACGTAGGTGATCAATGACAGGTTTGCTCTTGTTCAACACTTCAAATGGAGACAGATTCTTCAATATCTTGGTTGGAACCCGGTTGATGAGATAGCAAGCAGTCTGCACAGCATCACTCCAAAAACGTTTTGGGACATTTGCATGAAACATCATTGATCTAGCAACCTCCATCAAGTGCCTGTTCTTCCTCTCAGCTACACCATTCTGCTGTGGTGTATAAGGACAGCTAGTCTGATGCACAATCCCATGCTTGGCTAGATGACTCTTGAAGGCATTGCTGATGTATTCACCTCCATTATCTGATCTCAGTACCTTCACAGTAGCATTGTATTGATTAGATACATATGCTTGGAAGTTCATAAATGCTTCTAGCACCCTATCTTTAGATGGAAGCAATGTAAGCCAAGTATACTTAGACTTCTCATCAATGAATGTCACAAAGTACTTCTGGCTATCTCTAGACAAACAAGGAGCAGTCCACACATCTGAATGAACTAGATCAAAGCAATGCTCATAAGTAGTTTCTGATGTTGGAAAAACAGTCCTACAATGCTTTCCTAATATGCATGCTTCACACTCCAAGTGATTAAATGACATATTAGGAATTATCAATTCAATAGCACGAGCATGAGGATGACCCAATCTAGCATGCCAAGTAATACTATCAATCTTCTCATAAGTACTACTCAAACACATAGAATCAAAGGGTTTAGAAATCTTAGCCAATTGGAGCTGGTATAGATTATTCTTGCTGTCTCCTCTCCCAATGACCCTTCCAGTCTTCAAATCTTGGAACTCAACATCATCTGGCCTGAATACTACTTGACAGCCAAGATCAATTGTGGCTTTCCTTACAGATAGTAGATTTGAAGCAAACTGTGGCATGTAGAAGGCATCTGAGTCTTTATCAAATAGCTTGAGCTTTCCAACTCCTTCTATAGGAATCCTATCACCATTAGCTATCATCACACCCCCAGTAGCTTTCTTTACATCACTCATTAAGCTTCTGTCACTAATCATGTGATGACTTGCTCCAGAATCAACAATGATGGGTTTGTTGGATGTGGATGCTTTGGCAGGAGCACCCTGTCTCCGGGTCGTAGCCAAAGCATACACATACTTGACAAATTCATCCCATTCCTCCTTTGTGACATGCTCATCCGCTCCTTTGGTCTCTAGCTTCCTCATAACCCCACTGCTCTCTACAGATTCTCCCATGTAAGCTGAGTAAGAACACTCTCCCATAAGAATCTGTTGTGCTTCTACTCTGCCCATCTTCATAGTACCATAGCTACCTTGATAACCAGACAGTATGCTTCTCTTCCAACACCTTCCTCTTCTGATCTGAGCCTTAGAACGTCGTCTCAGCCTTCCCTTCTTCCTTTTAGCACCCTCCTTACTCCAAGTTATCTCTTTGTTCTCTTCCATCACTTGATGAAGCCTCTGAACAAGTACACACACTTCTTCCATGTTGGGTAGCTTCTCTTCCTTGAGAATAAGCTTTACCAACCAGCCATAAGATGAATCCAAGCTTGCAAGGAGGCTGAAGACAACATCTTGCTCTCGCCACTCTTCTAGCACTCTCGGATCACAACTTCTTGGTCTCAAGCTTTGTAACTCCGACCACAAACATCTCAGCTTCTTCACATGCTGATTGAAACCTTCTTTCCCTTGTTTCAACTCACAGATCATCTTCCTGACTTCATACATCCTCCTTAGATTGATCTTGTTCTCATAAACATCTTCAATCTTCTCAAGAGATATACTTTCTTCAAGACTCAACTGATCTTCACATTTCAACCTTGCTGTCTGACCCCCATCAGCAGCTCTCTCCATTAAAGGTTCTCCCTTTACTTGATTACTCCAAATCTCACAGCTTCCCAAAGCTGTCTTTACCCATCTTGGCCAAACCCACTTGTTTTCTTCTTGAATCTTCACTGCTCCACTAGATTCGTGCTTCATATCCATGTTTCCACCAGAGAATCTCAAATAAACCCAGCCACACAAGAATAGACAACACACATACCCAGAAACCTCAATAATCCCAAGAACACTTCAGAACACTCAAGAACACTCTGATTTTGAGAAAAAAGAAATCACACTCACCCCCTTTTTGCCAACCTGGCTCTGATACCATATACACTTTTGTGTATTAGAGCATGATTCAAATAATCAGAGATAATCAGATGAAAAGATTAAAGAGATTAAGAGATTTTAGTGAGAGAATAAAGAGAGAGACTCAAAACTCCATTTCATTAATAAAGATGAGGTTTACAACATACTTATATGAGAGAGACAATCAATTTCGAAATCAATAGATAAGGTAGAGGTTCAGGGCATGTGTAGTCAAAGAGAGCCATCCAAAAGCAGCCAATGGGAGTCTTCACATGCTTGATCCCTTTGGCATCTTTTACTAGATGCTGTCTACTTTACAGCCTGTCTCCAGCCTCTCTAGCTGTGAGGAAACCTTATCCAGACTGCTCCCCCCTTATCCATACAGCTCTTGGTCGTGGCTTACTCTCCAATGTGAGCCAAGGTAACTTTCCAAGCTTTAACTTAGTTACCACAGTAAAACCAAAGTTACTGTGGTAACTCCAAAGTTACTGTCTGTCTCAATCCTCTTTCTCTATCAATGTAGTCACTCTTTATTACCTCATCTCAACAGAGCTGATCCCCTTCCTATGAGGTCTTTACTCTTTTTCCCTCATCAAAGTTTTGTCCCAATGGGTTTTCTTTGATGAGGTTTTTAATGAGGAAGATCTCATAGTGTCCAAGCTTAGACTTCACAAAGCTAAGCTTGAGGGGGAGTGTTGAGAAGAGTTGAATATACAAGTGAGGAGTAGTAAGGGGTGAAGACTGAAGAGTGTATGTTAAGCATTGGGGTGATGGGAGAGGTTCACATTGGCATGACCGTACAAGGCCGTACAAGGCCGTACGGTCCGTACACATTCAGACAGGTGAAACCTCGACCGCGGTTACAATAAGTTACCCGAGTAACTTATGAGAAGAGAAGGGGCTTTGGCTGGCTGATCAGACCGTTGGAGGATAAGAGAGGCGCGGCTTTACAGGCTGGCACAGCTGGAAAGGCAAGAGCATCTTTGTCCAAGATCCTAGATGCTCCAAGCATGTGGGAACACTGATTGGCCGAGTTAAAGAGATCTTATCCTAACCTTGTTGACCTCACATGCTTAGCTCCTCTTTATGATTTCGAAAACCCTAATGCTCTCTCTATATATATTGTAACTCTTGTGATTAATAATAAACATACAGTTCTGAGTCTATCTCTCTACATTCATACTCACTTAATCATGATTCTCACCTAAACTCTTCATAATCTCTCATTCTGTTCCTTAATCTACTCTAAATCATTTCATTCTCTTAATCTAATACTCTCTCATATAAGTATGTTGTAAACCTCATCTTTATTAATTAATGGAGTTTTGAGTATTCTCTCTATTCTCTCTCTACTTATTCTCTTAATCTCTCTAATCTTACATAAAACAATCTGGTTGTTCTTAAACACACTCTAATACACAAAAGTGTATATGGTATCAGAGCCAGGTTGCTAAAAAGGGGAGAGTGTGATTTTGTTTTTTCATAAAAATCTGGGTGTTCTTGAGTGTTCTTGAGTGTTCTTGGTGTTCTTGAGTTCTGGTCTTTATTATCTGAGTGGTGTGAGATATTCTGATGGATTCAAACTATCTCAACATGGAAATGAAGCACAGATCTAGTACAACCATGGAGCTTGAAGAAGAGAGGGATGGCGATTGGTCAAGATGGGCAAAGAGAGCTTTGGAAAGCTGTGGGTTATGGTGTGGTCATGTAAAGGGGAAGCCTTTAGTGGAAATGGCTACTGAAGAAGGTCAGACAAGGAATCTGAAAAGTGAAGATGAAGCTGATCAAGAAACCACTTTAGAGAGTGGGATTGAAGAAGCTTATGAAGAAAGGTCCAAACTTGTGAAGGTCAGTGGAGACAAGAGAGTGATCTGTGGCTTGAGACAAGGAAAGGATGAGTTGTTTCAGCTTGTGGGAAGGCTGAGAGAAGGATGGATGGAGCTGGATGTGCTGAGACCAAGCACAGCTGATGCGAGAGTTATTAAGAAAAGGAGGAAACAAGATGTGTTCTTTAGCTTTCTTGTGGAGGAGATATGGGTTCTTACTCATCAGGCGTGTGCTGTGTGGGAAGAGAACAAGAGATCAAATCAGTGGAAAGGTGGTACAAGCTGTAAGAAGGGAAGGCTGAGAAAGCTTTCTAGAGTGTGGCTGAAGATGGGAAAGGCTTGGAAGAAGAACAGGGAGTCTGGTTATCTAACTGATAAGATGAGCTTGAAGATGATCAAGGAGGTGGCTCAACAAGTGGTAAGAGGAGAGTGTTCTTACTCTGCCTATATGAGTAACTCAGTGGAGGATAGTATGGTTATGAAGGAGCAGGAGATCAAAAGAGCAGATGATCCTATCACAAAGAAAGAATGGGATGGGTTTGTCAAGTATGTGTATGCTTTGGCTACGACCCGGAGACAGGGTGCTCCTGCCTTAGCATCCACATCCAAACCCATTATCATTGATTCTGGAGCAACACATCATATGATCAGTGATAGGAGTCTGATAAGTGGAGTCAAGGCTGCAACAGGGAGTGTCATGATAGCTAATGGTGCTAGGATCCCAATAGAAGGAGTGGGAAACCTCAAGCTGTTTGAGAAGGACTCACCTGCGTTCTATTTGCCTCAGTTCACTTCAAACCTGATATCAGTGAAGAAGGCCACAGTTGATCTTGATTGTCAAGTAGTATTCAGGCCAAATGAGGTTGAGTTTCAAGACTTGAAGACTGGGAAAGTTATTGGTAGAGGGGACAGCAAGAATCAGTTATATCATCTCCAAACAGCTAAGAACTCTAACCCTATTGATTCTGTATGCTTGAGTAGTACTGCTGATAGGTGTGATAGTATTACTTGGCATGCTAGATTAGGACATCCTCATGCTCGTGCAATTGAATTGATTAAGCCTAATATGTCATTCAATCACTTGGAATGTGAAGCTTGCATCTTAGGGAAGCACTGTAGAACTGTTTTTCCCACATCAGAGACCATATATGCAAATTGCTTTGATCTTGTTCATTCTGATGTGTGGACAGCCCCTTGTATGTCTAGAGAAAACCAGAAGTACTTTGTGACATTCATAGATGAGAAGTCTAAGTATACATGGATCACATTGATGCCATCTAAGGATAGAGTGTTTGAGGCTTTTGTCAACTTCCAAGCATATGTAACTAATCATTACAACGCTACTGTGAAGGTACTACGGTCTGATAATGGAGGAGAATACACCAGTCATGCCTTCAAGAATCACTTGGCTAAACATGGGATAGTGCATCAGACCAGTTGTCCTTACACACCACAGCAGAATGGGGTAGCTGAGAGGAAGAATAGGCATCTGATGGAGGTGGCTAGATCCATGATGTATCATGCTAATGTTCCAAAGAGATTTTGGGGTGATGCTGTTCAGACTGCATGCTATCTTATCAATCGGATTCCAACTAAGGTATTGAAGAATCTGTCTCCGTTTGAGGTGCTGAACAAGAGCAAGCCATACATAGATCATCTGCGTGTCTTTGGATGTCTATGTTATGTCTGGGTTCCAGGAGAACAGAGAAACAAGTTGGAGGCAAAGAGCACTAAAGCAATGCTCATTGGGTACTCAGTAACTCAGAAGGGGTACAAGTGCTATGATCCAGCAACCAGGAGAGTGTTGGTGTCTAGAGATGTTAAGTTCATGGAGACAAAGGGATATTATGAAGAAAAGAATTGGGAAGACTTGGAAGATCTGTCTAAAGAACCAAGAAACATGGCAGAGAATCTGAGGAACATCTTGGAAAGGCTTGGGGTAAACATGTTCCAAGATAAGGTCAGAGAAGCTGAAAGAACAACTCCCCTTGATCATGAGGGGGGAAATGAGTCTGAATCAGGAGTGCAAGAGCAGCACCAAGGGGATTCAGGTCATCATGATCAAGAGGTGATAGAAGAAGTAGAGAATGTTCCTCAGGTCCGTGTGGATGAGCAGGGAGAGGTTCATGATCCGGAGGAGGTGAGTGAGACAGAAACAGAGGTTCAAGCAGAGGTTCAAGCTGAGGATCAGGTTCAGGCTTTACGGAGGAGCACAAGGATAAAGAGGGATGCTTCCAACTGGGTAAACACGAGAGTGTACTACAATGCCCAGGCTGTGGAGCATCCTTCTCAAGCCGTGTGTTCCTTTGCAGAATATCCAGAAGAGCACATGGTGTTTATGTGTAACTTGGATGAGAATGAGATACCAAGATCTTATGAAGAAGCTATGAAGCACAAGGTTTGGAGAGATTCAGTAGGAGATGAAAGGGATGCAATGATCAGGAATGATACTTGGTATGAGAGTGAGTTACCTAAAGGGAAGAAGGCAGTTTCAAGCAGATGGATCTTCACCATCAAGTATCTTGCAAATGGGGAGATAGATAGGCGCAATATGAACTTTAGAGAATCTGAGTTTGATATAAGAAAAGAAAGGGATTAGAGAAGTTTAGAGGTGATTTAGAACGAGTTTAGCTAAGAGTTTAGTGTAGAATCATGATTGAGAGTCTTTGAGTCTAAGAGAGTGTTTTTGTGTCAAGAACTGTCTAATCTTTTATTAATGAGAGAGGTTACATTATATAGTCTTAAGATCCTAGGGTTACATGAGACTAAAGTGAGTAAAGCATGTGTAGTCAAGGAGAAGAGGAGCGCCTAATTCAAATTGATCCAATCAGGTGCTTCACATGTGTGACCGGGGAGGATAAGGTTGCTTTCACTTTACAGCTCTCATCCAGCCTGTCAAGCCGCGTCCCTTATCCTTTCTCCAACGTCCGGGTCAGTAACTCCCAAGTTAACTCCTCCCAAGTTTACCATTTCACTCCCGCAAAGGTAACTTGCCTGTACATGAGCTTTGGTTGATCCATACTCGTACGGATGGTACGGCCATTGTACGGCCAGTACGGTATTGTCTCAACCTAAGCTTTCCCAAACTCTACACACAGCTTCTTCACCTCATTCTTTCTCTACCCAAGATTCTCTAAGACTTCATATCAACTCCTCATCTCAACACTCCCCCTCAAGCTTAGCTTTGTGAAAGTCTAAGCTTGGACAGCCATGAGATCTTCCTCATTAAAAACCTCACCAAAGAAAACCCATTGGGACAAAACTTTGATGAGGGAAAAAGAGTGAAGACCTCATAGCTAAGGGGCTTAGCTCCTTCTCGTGAGATCAATGAGTCCTAGCCGGCTATGAATGGACTCAATTGTCTTCTGCCTTGCTGCCTTTGTGAACACATCTGCTAGCTGATCTTCACTTCTTGTGTAACATGGTAAGATGACTCCAAGAAGTATCATCTGCCTCACCTTGTGACAATCTACCTCAATGTGCTTGGTTCTCTCATGGAAGACTGAGTTGGTGGCAATGTGTATAGCAGCCTGGTTGTCGCAGTGCATTGTCATTGGAGTGGATTGAGTAATCTCCAAGTGCTTCAGTATCCCTTTGATCCACACAAGCTCGTTAGTCAGCTTCAGCATGGCTCGGTATTCAGCTTCAGCACTTGAGCATGAGACCACCTTCTGCTTCTTACTCTTCCAAGTTACCAAGTTCCCTCCAATGAATGTGCAGTAGCCAGTTGTGGACCTTCTATCTGCTCTATCTCCTGCCCAATCCGCATCACAGTAGCCTACAACTTCAGTACTCCCATTACACCCCATCCACACTCCTTGATCCGCTGAGCCATTGAGATACATCAAGATCCGGTTCACCATTCCCCAATGATGTTCTTTTGGAACTTGCATATGCTGGCTTACCTGGTTCACAGCAAAACAAATATCAGGACGTGTGATGGTTAGGTATATAAGCTTACCCACTAGCTTCCTATAAAGCTTTGCATCCTTGAATGGTGGACTGTCTTCAATCTCCCCCTCACGTGGAACCTTGTATCCATCTTCCAAGGGAGTCTTGGCCGTCTTTCCATCAAGCTTACCTGCATCTTTCAACAGATCAAGTGTATACTTTCTTTGGGATAGAAACAACCCTTCCTTGGATCTACATATCTCAATTCCAAGGAAGTATTTCATCTCTCCCAAGTCTTTAATCTCAAAAACAGATTTAAGAAAGTCTTTGGTAGCTTGTATCTCTTCTTTATCACTACCTGTTATAATGATGTCATCTACATATACAAGTAGAACGACAATACCTGAAGGTGTGTTGAGTGTGAAGAGAGTATGATCAAGCTCTGACTTCCTAAAGCCTCTTCCATTCAGAGTTGTGCTCAACTTGTGGTACCATGCCCTTGGTGATTGTTTCAGACCATAGATAGCTTTCTTTAGTCTGAGAACATTCCCTTTCTTCACCAAGTGTTCTAGACCAGGAGGAGGTAACATATACACTTCATCTTCTAGTTCCCCTTGTAGGAATGCATTCTTTACATCCATTTGCCACAAACCCCACTCAAGGTTTACCGCAAGTGATAGGACAATCCTGATGGTATGTAGTTTAGCAACTGGTGCAAATGTGTCTATATAATCCTCTCCATATGTTTGAGTAAATCCTCTTGCAACTAACCGAGTCTTCTTTCTATCAATCTGTCCATTTGCTAGGTACTTGATTGTGAAGATCCATCTACTAGACACTGCTCTCTTCCCTTTAGGCAACTCACTCTCATACCAAGTGTCATTCTTGATCATTGCATTGGATTCAGCTCCTACTGATTCCCTCCATTCCTTGTCCTTCATGGCTTCCTCATATGACTTCGGTACATGGCTCTCATCTAAGCTTACCATAAAGGCACAATGTTCTTCTGGATAATGAGCAAAGGAACACACAGCTTGAGAAGGATGTTCCACAGCCTGGGCATTGTAGTACACTCTCGTGTTTACCCAGTTGGAACTATCCTTTCTCACTCTGGTGCTTCTTCTCAATGGCTGCACGGCCGGCTCTGGTTCAGGTTCAGTTGTAGTTGCATTCGTTTCCTCCTCTTGATCCTCTTGATCTTGGCTTGGTACCTCCCTATCTTCATGTATCATACTTTGATCATGATCACCTGAGCCTTCTTGATCGTGGCTTTCAACATGTACTTCAGCCGGTTCAGGTGTTGTTTCCCCCCCATGATCTAAGTTTGATGCCTCTGTAGGTTGTGTGTTTGTTGTGCTGCGTCTTTCCTTCGGATCCTGGGTAGTATGTATCCCAAGGCCCTCTAGAATGCTTCTAAGGCTGGCCGCTCTGTCTGACTCTCTTGTCAATTCTAGCAACTCATCTTGATTCTTTTCCTCATAGAACCCCTTAGCTTCAATGAACTTCACATCTCTAGAGACTAGAACCCTTCTAGTAGTAGGATCATAGCACTTGTAACCCTTTTGAGTAGTAGAGTAGCCAACAAACATAGCTCTTGTGCTGGTTGCTTCAAGCTTGTTTCTCAACTCTTTTGGCCTCAGAACAAAGCATAGACATCCAAAGATTCGCATATGCTCCAATGATGGCTTGTATCTGTTCAAGGCTTCAAAAGGGGACTGATCATGTAGAATCTTAGTTGGGATCCGGTTGATTAGATAACAGGATGTAGCCACAGCATCACTCCAAAACCTCTTAGGGACATTTGCTTGAAACATCATTGACCTTGCCACCTCCATGAGATGCCTATTCTTTCTCTCAGCCACTCCATTTTGCTGAGGAGTATAAGGACAACTCGTTTGGTGTAGTATCCCATGTTGAGCTAGATGTTGCTTGAAGGCTTGACCAGTGTATTCCCCACCATTATCTGATCTCAAAATTTTAATCTTGGCATTATAATGGTTAGTCACATAGTTTTGAAAATTTTTAAAAGCTTCAAGCACCCTATCTTTGGTTTGAATAAGTGTTATCCAGGTGTATTTCGATTTTTCATCTATGAATGTGACAAAGTATTTAAAACTATCCCTAGACAAGCAAGGAGCAGTCCAAACATCAGAGTGAATTAAATCAAAGCACTTGTCATAAACAGTAGATGAAATGGGAAACACAGTTTTACAATGCTTGCCTAAGATGCAAGCTTCACAATCCTTATTTTCAAATACCACACCTGGTAACATCAAGTTTAAAGCCCTAACATGGGGATGACCTAATCTAGCATGCCACAATGCATTTTTATTCATCATAGAAGCAGAATTAAATGAGCACAAGTAATCAGAAACAGGAGCTAGTTCTTCAAGTAAATATAAATCTCCCTTGGTAACTCCTTTTCCAATCAATTGGCTGCTCTCAATATCCTGAAACTTCACATCATTAGGACTGAATATAACATTGCAATTAAGATCTGTAGTGCATTTCTTTACAGATAATAGATTTGATGTGAAGTCAGGCATGTAAAATGCTTTAGATTCTTTATCAAACAGTTTTAGCTTGCCAATTCCTCTAATTGGGATTTTATCTCCATTTGCAATCATGACATGTCCATTTGTAGGTTCAATGTCTCTAATCAAACTAGTATCACTAATCATGTGATGAGATGCTCCTGAATCAACTACCAATGGTTTAAACAGATTGTGTGCAATATGAGACTGTCCTAGTATGCTAGTAGGTTTATAAGCAATGCGTGAGTGATCAGGTTCTCTAGCAATACTATACGGTTCATATGATGCACCAAAAGAGTAACCAAGAGTACCAAGTGTGTTACCATTCTCCTTTAGCATTTTGATGAGGGAGTCAAGGTCTGATCTCCTCAGGTACTCGTTCTCACGGTTGTTCTGAAGGCTTGGTTGAGCTGTGTAAGTCACCAGGGCCTTGCTATCTCCAGGCTCACGTGTCCCGCCCTCTCCAGCTTGGCCTGAGCTCCCAGCAACACTTGAACTCCCCGGCTCACTTCCAGCATACGAGACATTGGCTCTCCCATCTTTCTCTCTTGAGAACTTGGCCGGCTTCAGATGAGGGTGCAAGATCCAGCACTGGTTCTTCTTGTGACCTTGTCTCTTGCAATGATCACAATTTCCCGTGAACTTCTTTGCATCATACTGGTTAGAGCTTGCACGGTTTGCTTGTGGAACCTCAGCTTGGTTTGCAAGAGTGATCTCCCCTTTCCCTCCAAAGAGACCAATAGACCCTTCCTCCTTCTGAACTTGCGCACACACGTCCTCAAGATCAGGTAACTTTCCGGACCTCAGAATGTGTTTGATGAGGCTGTTGTAGCTTGGATTCAACGTGAGCAGCAACCCAAACACCTTGTCCTGCTCGCGTCTCTCAGCCAGCTCATCTAGGTTGGTTGTGCCTGGCCTCAGCATCTCCAGTTCGGACCACAAGGCTCTGAACCTCCCAAGATGCTTAGTGAACTCCATGTCCTCCTGTGTCAAGCTGTTGATAGCACGTTTCACTTCAAACACACGGCTCAAGTTTGAGATGTTACCATAAACCTTCTTTAGCGTGTCCCAAAGATCCTTTGCTGTCTCACAGTAGCTGTATGCCTCCAGGATAGACACTTCAAGAGACCGTTGGAGTATGGACATCACCAGCTGATCATCCTGCTCCCACTTCTCCTCATCGCACTCGACAACCTCCTTGTCGCCTTCATAAGTAATGAGCTTTGGGGCTTCACTCTGTGTGATGTGTCCCCATAAACCCTTACTCCCCACTGCGGTCTTCACCAAACGAGACCACAAAAGATAGTTACCCCCCTTGAGAGTAACCGGAACCACAGCTTTGTTGCTTTCCATTTCAGACCCACTCGGATGAATGAAATGCAACTCAAGTGTTCTTAGTAATCAAACCCAGATTATGATGAACCTGTCTCTGATACCATATGAACTTTAGAGAATCTGAGTTTGATATAAGAAAAGAAAGGGATTAGAGAAGTTTAGAGGTGATTTAGAACGAGTTTAGCTAAGAGTTTAGTGTAGAATCATGATTGAGAGTCTTTGAGTCTAAGAGAGTGTTTTTGTGTCAAGAACTGTCTAATCTTTTATTAATGAGAGAGGTTACATTATATAGTCTTAAGATCCTAGGGTTACATGAGACTAAAGTGAGTAAAGCATGTGTAGTCAAGGAGAAGAGGAGCGCCTAATTCAAATTGATCCAATCAGGTGCTTCACATGTGTGACCGGGGAGGATAAGGTTGCTTTCACTTTACAGCTCTCATCCAGCCTGTCAAGCCGCGTCCCTTATCCTTTCTCCAACGTCCGGGTCAGTAACTCCCAAGTTAACTCCTCCCAAGTTTACCATTTCACTCCCGCAAAGGTAACTTGCCTGTACATGAGCTTTGGTTGATCCATACTCGTACGGATGGTACGGCCATTGTACGGCCAGTACGGTATTGTCTCAACCTAAGCTTTCCCAAACTCTACACACAGCTTCTTCACCTCATTCTTTCTCTACCCAAGATTCTCTAAGACTTCATATCAACTCCTCATCTCAACACGCAAGACTAGGCTGGTTGCAAGAGGATTTACACAGACTTATGGGGAAGATTACATTGATACTTTTGCACCAGTGGCCAAGCTTCACACAATTCGAATTGTGTTATCTATTGCAACAAACTTGGAGTGGGATTTGTGGCAAATGGATGTGAAGAATGCTTTCTTGCAAGGTGAACTTGAAGATGAAGTATACATGCATCCACCTCCTGGTCTTGAACATCTAGTAAAGCCAGGGAATGTTTTGAGATTGAAGAAAGCAATATATGGGCTGAAACAATCACCTAGAGCTTGGTACAGGAAGCTGAGTACAACACTCAATGGGAGAGGCTTTAGGAAGTCTGAACTAGATCACACTCTCTTCACCTTGACAGGACCTTCAGGGAGCATTGTGATTCTAGTGTATGTGGATGATTTGATTATCACAGGAAGTGATAAGGCAGGGATTCAGGCTACTAAGGAGTTTCTCAAATCTGTGTTTGACATCAAGGATTTGGGAGAGATGAAGTATTTTCTGGGCATTGAGATATGCAGATCAAAGGAGGGTTTGTTTATGTCTCAAAGGAAGTATACTATGGATATGTTGAAGGAGACTGATGTGCTTGGAGGAAAGATAGCTAAGACACCCCTTGAGGAGGGATATAAAGTTCTGCGTGAGGGGGAGGTTGAAGAGAAGCAGCTGTTTGAAGATCCTAAGCTATACAGGAAGATGGTTGGCAAGCTGATCTACTTGACCATCACCAGACCAGATATATGTTTTGCTGTGAACCAAGTGAGTCAGCATATGCAGGCACCAAAGGTCCATCACTGGAAGATGGTTGATAGGATACTGAGGTATCTGAGTGGGACGACTGGACAAGGGGTTTGGATGGGTTGTAATGGCAGTACAGAAGTGGTTGGGTATTGTGATGCTGATTGGGCAGGAGATAGAGTGGACAGGAGATCAACTACTGGGTATTGTAAACTCATTGGAGGAAACTTGGTTACTTGGAAGAGTAAGAAGCAGAAGGTTATCTCTTGTTCAAGTGCTGAAGCTGAGTATAGAGCCATGCTGAAGCTGACAAACGAGTTGGTGTGGATCAAGGGGATCTTGAAGCATCTAGAGATTGAGCAGAGTACTCCTATGACTATTCATTGTGACAATCAAGCAGCTATCCACATTGCCTCCAACTCAGTGTTTCATGAGAGAACAAAGCACATAGAGGTGGATTGCCATAAGGTGAGGCAGATGATTATCTTAGGAGTGATTCTGCCATGTTATACAAGAAGTGAAGATCAGCTTGCAGATGTGTTTACTAAGGCAGCGAGATTAAAGACAATGGAGTCCATACTATCCAGGCTTGGACTCATTGATCTTACTCCCAGGAGCTGAGCCCCTTAACCATGGAGTCTCCACTCTTTTTCCCTCATCAAAGTTTTATCCCAATGGGTTTTCTTTGGTGAGGTTTTTAATGAGGGAGGTCTTCATGGTTTCCAAGCTTGACTTGTTCCACATGGTCAAGCTTGAGGGGGAGTGTTGACATGAGGTAATAAAGAGTGACTACATTGATAGAGAAAGAGGATTGAGACAGACAGTAACTTTGGAGTTACCACAGTAACTTTGGTTTTACTGTGGTAACTAAGTTAAAGCTTGGAAAGTTACCTTGGCTCACATTGGAGAGTAAGCCACGACCAAGAGCTGTATGGATAAGGGAGGAGCAGTCTGGATAAGGTTTCCTCACAGCTAGAGAGGCTGGAGACAGGCTGTAAAGTAGACAGCATCTAGTAAAAGATGCCAAAGGGATCAAGCATGTGAAGACTCCCATTGGCTGCTTTTGGATGGCTCTCTTTGACTACACATGCCCTGAACCTCTACCTTATCTGATTGATTTCGAAATTGATTGTCTCTCTCATATAAGTATGTTGTAAACCTCATCTTTATTAATTAATGGAGTTTTGAGTATTCTCTCTATTCTCTCTCTACTTATTCTCTTAATCTCTCTAATCTTACATAAAACAATCTGATTGTTCTTAAACACACTCTAATACACAAAAGTGTATAGGATGTACTTCAGCAGATGGTTATAGGAGAGTGTTCATACTCAGCTTACATGGGAGAAACAGTAGGAGACAGTGCGGATATGAGAGGAATGGATACCAAGAGGGCAGATGAGTGTGTGACAAAGAAGGAATGGGATGAGTTGGTTAAGCATGTGTATGCTTTGGCTACGACCCGGAGTCTGGGTGCTCCTGCCAAAGCATCCACATCTAAACCCATCATCATTGACTCTGGAGCAACACACCACATGATCAGTGACAAGAGACTAATCAGTGAGGTTAAAGCAGCAACAGCGAGTGTCATGATAGCCAATGGTACCAGGATACCAATAGAAGGAGTGGGAAACCTCAAGCTGTTTGAGAAGAACTCCACTGCCTTCTACCTACCTCAGTTTACATCCAATCTAATCTCAGTTAAGAAGGCTACAGTTGATCTGGATTGTCAAGTGGTTTTCAGACCAAATGAAGTTGAGTTCCAGGATTTGAAGACTGGAAGGGTTATTGGCAGAGGAGACAGCAAGCATCAGCTCTATCATCTCCAAACAACTGAGGCGCCTAGTCCTGTGGAGTCTGTGTGTTTAAGCAGCACAACGGATAGGTGTGATAATCTCACATGGCATGCAAGGCTGGGACATCCTCATGCCAAGGCAATTGAACTGATTCTACCAAGTATGGCGTTCAATCACTTGGAGTGTGAAGCTTGTATACTTGGAAAGCACTGTAGGACTGTCTTCCCAACATCAGAAACCAGATATGAGAATTGCTTTGATCTGGTGCATTCAGACGTGTGGACAGCTCCCTGTATGTCTAGAGACAGCCATAAGTACTTTGTGACTTTCATTGATGAGAAGTCAAAGTACACATGGATCACCATGATTCCCTCCAAAGACAGAGTCTTAGAAGCCTTCTTCATGAACTTCCAAGCATATGTTACTAATCAGTACAATGCCACTGTGAAGATTCTGAGGTCTGATAATGGAGGAGAATACACTAGCAATGCTTTCAAGAGTCATCTTGCAAAGCATGGGATTGTGCAACAAACTAGCTGTCCTTACACACCACAACAAAATGGGGTGGCTGAGAGGAAGAACAGACATTTGATGGAGGTTGCGAGATCAATAATGTTCCACATGAATGTCCCTAAGAGATTTTGGAGTGATGCTGTTCAGACTGCTTGCTATCTCATCAATAGAGTGCCAATCCGTGTCTTGAAGAAACTGTCTCCCTTTGAAGTATTGAACAAGACCAAGCCACACATTGATCATTTGAGAGTCTTTGGGTGCTTATGTTATGTGATGATTCCCGGAGAAAGAAGGAACAAGCTAGAAGCAAAGAGTACTAAAGCTATGTTCATTGGGTACTCAATCACTCAGAAAGGCTACAAATGTTATGATCCAATAACTAGGAGGGTTATGGTATCTAGAGAAGTGAGGTTTGTTGAGTCTAAAGGGTATTATGAGGAGAAGAAATGGGAAGACCTAGAGTGTTGACTTGAAGAAAGAAATGGAGCCAAAGGAGGAGTTGGGTTGAGTTTGGGTCTTGAGCAAGAATAGGGCAAGACCTCTGGAGATTGTCTATCAAGGCTTTAGGAGTGTTCAAGAGTGTCCAGAAGTATCCAAATGAGGTGTGCAAGGTTAGGGTCAAGTTCAGGAGGGACTTAGACATACTTAGACACCATTTGGAGTCAGTTGGGTGATGGTGCAGAAATAGGGTCGATCATCGGTACGGACGGTACGGACCGTACAAACTTAGGGCGACCAAGATCATGTTCAGACTCAACCATTTGAGAAGATTGGGAGTTGGTACAAAAATAGGGCGAGGTACGGACAGGCGGTCCGTACCATCGACCGTACTTGTTCCGGATCAACCTGAAATGAAGCTGTGCAAACTTAGGGCGCAAGAGAAGACAAACCTGAGTTATCTTGTGACTGTTTGTGGATAAGGGAGAGCTAGGGCTATACACTTTTGTGTATGTAGAGTGATGAATAAATATCAAGAGATGATTAGTGTAGTTTGTATAAGATTTGGAGATTAAGAGAATAAAGAACAAGAGAGAATACTCAAAACTCCATTAAATGATTCAGATGAGAGATTACAAGCTATAAAGAGATTACAATCATGTCTAGGTTCAATGTATTCAATCTAGACCTATAAGCATGTGGAGTCAATAGAAATGCTAGGCTGAGATGCTTCACATGCTTGGACAGGCTGTCACTTGCTGTAAAGGTGCTTATCCTTTCCAGCCAAGAGGAACCTTATCCTTTACCCTCTTCTCACGAATTCTATCCCTTCTCTTCACCAAGTTACCTTCCCATCACTTCAGGTAACTTCCCAAGTAGTTACTGTGGTTAAAATAAAGTTACCACAGTAAAACTCTAAAGTTACTGTCTCAGCCTCAACACTCTATTGATCAACTCAAAGCTTCTTCACACTCTCTACTCTTCTATGTCATCTCAACACTCCCCCTCAAGCTTGACCATGTGGAACAAGTCAAGCTTGGAAACCATGAAGACCTCCCTCATTAAAAACCTCACCAAAAGAAAACCCATTGGGATAAAACTTTGATGAGGGAAAAAGAGTGGAGAGACTCCATGGTTAAGGGGCTCAGCTCCTGGGAGTAAGATCAATGAGTCCAAGCCTGATAGTATGACTCCATTGTCTTCAATCTCGCTGCCTTGGTAAACACATCTGCAAGCTGATCTTCACTTCTTGTATAACATGGCAGAATCACTCCTAAGATAATCATCTGCCTCACCTATGACAATCCACCTCTATGTGCTTTGTTCTCTCATGAAACACTGAGTTGGAGTTGGAGGCAATGTGATAGCTGCTTGATTGTCACAATGCATAGTCATAGGAGTACTCTGCTCAATCTCTAAATGCTTCAAGATCCCCTTGATCCACACCAACTCGTTTGTCAGCTTCAACATGGCTCTATACTCAGGTTCAGCACTTGAACAAGAGATAACCTTCTGCTTCTTACTTTTCCAAGTAACCAAGTTCCCTCCAATGAATGTACAATACCCAGTAGTTGATCTCCTGTCCACTCTATCTCCTGCCCATCAGCATCACAATACCCAACCACTTCTGTACTGCCATTACAACCCATCCAAACTCCTTGACCAGGCGTGCCACTCAAATACCTCAGTATCCTATCAACCATCTTCCAATGATGTACCTTGGCGCCTGCATATGCTGACTTACTTGATTCACAGCAAAACATATATCAGGTCTTGGTGATAGTCAAGTAGATCAGTTTGCCCACCATCTTCCTATACAGCTTAGCATCCTCAAACAACTGCTTCTCTTCAACCTCCCCCTCACGCAAAACCTTATACCCCTCCTCAAGAGGTGTCTTTGCTACCTTTCCTCCAGTACATCACTCTCCTTCAGCATATCCATTGTATACTTCCTTTGAGACATAAACAAACCCTCCTTGGATCTGCATATCTCAATCCCAAGAAATACTTCATCTCTCCCAAGTCTTTGATATCAAACACAGACTTGAGGAACTCTTTCGTAGCTTTAATCCCCCCCTTGTCACTCCCTGTGATAATTAAATCATCCACATATACCAGTATCACAATGATCCCTGATGGAGTAACCAAAGTGAAGAGTGTATGATCCAGTTCAGACTTCCTGAATCCTCTCCCATTTAGAGTTGTACTCAGCTTCCTGTACCAAGCTCTAGGAGACTGCTTAAGCCCATATATTGCCCTTCTTCAATCTCAAAACATTTCCTGGTTTTACTAGATGCTCAAGACCAGCAGGAGGAAAGCATGTATACCTCATCTTCTAGCTCACCTTGTAAGAAAGCATTCTCACATCCATTTGCCACAAATCCCACTCCAAGTTTGTTGCAATAGACAACACAATCCGAAACTGTGTGTAGCTAGCTACTGGTGCAAAGGATATCAATGTAATCCTCTCCATAGGTCTGTGTAAATCCTCTTGGCAACAAATCTGGTCTTCTTTCCTATCAACTGTCCATTGGCTAGATACTTGTTGTGAAGATCCATCTACTAGAC